>NW_006408522.1:42752014-42805733 GCF_000296735.1 Chrysochloris asiatica
AATACATATAAGAAAAACTTGAAATGGGAAAATGAAGAGAGAAATTAGCATTGTTATAGATTTAATCTTTTCACTGGTCTTTGACAGGTAGGAATAACCTCCACAATGTGGTGAATTCTCCAGTCTTGATTGGAAGAAACGGGGAAGTAGAAGTTATCTTAGCAAGAAAGGCTCTGTAAGCCCCATCCCTTCAAAATATGAGAGAATGAGAATGTTGTTTTCAGGTACTATCGAGTTGCTGCTTATTCATAGTGACACTGTATGTATAGCAGAACAAAATACTACCCATCCAGCACTATTCTCACAATAATTGCTGTTTACGTCCATTGTTGCTGTCACTGTCCCAGTCCATCTGGATGAGGGCCTTCCTCTGTTTCACTGGCCCTCTATTTTGTCCATCATGATGTCCTTCTCCAGTGATTGGTCCCTCCTGATCATACACAAAGCACAAAAGACTCCCCTCTAAGGAACATTCTGGGGAGTGCAGTGTTTTTTTAGTATAAGCACTGGGCTGTGAACTACAAGGTCAGCAGTTTGAGTCCCAGCTGCTCATGGAGAGAAAGATGAGGCTGCCAAAAAGATTTATAGTCTCAGAAACACTATTGTGGTGGTGGTATGTGCCGTGGAGATGGTTCCGACTCATAGTGACCCTGTACAGGGTTTCTGAGGCAGTAAATCTTTACAGGAGCAGAAATCCTCATCTTTCTCCTATGGAACAGCTGGTGGTTTCGAACTGTTGACTTTGTGGTTCACAGTCCGATTCATAACTATTATGCTACCAGAGCTCCTTTTGGAAACACTATAGGGTCACTAAAATTCAGAAATGATTTAAAGACTCTTAATAACAATAAAAGAGCATTCTGGTTGTACTTCTTTCAAGACAGATTTGTTCCTTCTTCTGGTTATTGTTATGTGTTGAAACATCACAATTAGTATCCTATCAATTCCAAGAGTCTTGTTTTTCTCTAATACCTTCATTGCAGGTTGGGCTTCCTCCTTGAACACCATCAGTTCTTGATCAAAAGATACTGCCTGCAATGTGTGAAACTCAACCAGTTCTTGGGACAGTGACTGTGTATCCCAACTTCTTTTGATGCTTCTTGCATTGTTCAATATTTTGCTCATAAAATCTTTCAATTTTGCAACTTGAGGCTTAAATATTTCTTCAGTTCTATCAGCATTTCTCAAGTGTGTTCTTCCCTTTCAGTTTTCCAACTACGTGTCTTTGAACACTTCACTATAATACATTGCCTCTTTTCTTCTCAAGATGTCCTTTGAAATACTATGTTCAGTTCTGTAATTCATCATTTCTTCTTTACAATCTTGCTATTCTATATGTAGAACAAGTTTGAATCTCTTCTGACAACCATTTTGGTCTTTTATTTCTTTTCCTTTTAATGTTTTTTTTTTGGTTTCTTCATGAATGATGTTCTTGATATCATTTCACAACTCATGTGGTCTTTAGTCATTAGTGTTCAATGCATCAAATCTATTCTTGAGATGGTCTCTAAATTCAAGTCGAATGTACTCATGGTTGGAGTGCTGGTGTGATACTGTGGGTTAATGGGTTGGGCTGCAAGGTCAGCTTGCACCACAAGGTTGGTGATACAAACTCCCTGCCCACTCCGAGAAAACCCTATACAGGGTCACTATGTGTCGGAACGAATTCAACAGCACTTAACAACAACGTACTCAAGATTGTATTTTGTCTCTCATGGACTTGTTTTTCTTTAAATATTTTATTGTGAATTATATGATAGTTTACATGGCAGAACATTAGTTTTACATTCATTCTATCGTAAATCATTTCATTGACATGGTTACAATCCCCTCCATGCATCATCAACCAACCAAAGGGTATACCCTGCAAGCCTGCTCCCCACACATGCCCCCCACCCCAGTCTTCAGCACACAGTCACTCTCCTTCTCTGGATCTAAAGTCCCCAGCTGCTCCATCACTCCACGTCATCATCTCTGCCTCCATCTCAGGCATCGCTGCTTCTCTGGGTAGGGTCCCGCTCTCAGCTCTTCTCCATTAATGGTCCTAGGAACCTCCACTCCTAGACTGAAAGGTTAATCACTCCCCTCCTTACTATAAAATGTCTACCTTTACATTTCCAACCCTCACAATCAGTCCTGATAACAATTATTCACTATTGTATCACAAGAGATCCATCTGCATTTCATTTCATCAGCTCCGCCTAGACAGATTGAATACTACTCACTGGAGATTCTGCCTTCCTCCAGGCCCCCTGGCTCTAGGTTCCCTCTTGAAAGCTTGCAATCCAGTCACTTTTTGCCTTTGTAGCTCCCCACCCCCCATTTTGGGTAGCCAATGTCCAAGTTGCCCATTCCTGTCTACTGTGTGTGTGGAGGGGTTGCTGTAAAGATTTGTTCCCTCTTTTGAGCTACTGTCAAGTTCATCAAATTGTATCAGTTTACTCTTTTTTTCCTCTTCTTTTTTCTTCTGGTTGAGCTCTGTTTATCCAGTCATTGAAGCCAGGTCAAGTGGTTATTATCTGCAAGTGTGGGTATTCTTATGCATATGCCCTCTCTTCTTATCAGCTGGATGCTTCACTCTCCACTCTAGTCCTCTGTGGCTATGTCACATAGCAAGAGTCCCCAGGTCTTGCCACACTGCTGGCCAACTAGGTCTTCACTTGGGTTCACAGAAGTCTAATGAATATTGTAGGGCTTAGCTCACCGCTTCATTGCTGTTTTACCCTCTCTTCCCCTTACCGGTGATGAGCATGGTCACCAATCAGAGCGTGCATTCCCATTGAGTCTGAGTCTTGGAAGGGGGTTTGCCCTAAGGGGACCTGGCCACTTGCCTAGATGTTTCCTGGGCAAGCATCTTGTTTATTCTTGTAGTAACAGTCAGTCTGCCTCTATTGTTTTGTATTTTTCCTGTAGGTCTTTCTTTCAAGAAGTATCTTCTGTTCTTCTAGCCGCTCCAGGCTGGTCTGTTTGTCCTTTCAAGTGGAAATTTCCCATCTCTGGAGAGCTGGATGTGGTTCAGGCTTCTACCTATAGTCTTATGTATTGCAGGAAGCCTCTTTCACTAGGCATGTTGTAGCCCCATTTTAGGTATTCCAATCAGTTATAGGCAGCTTTCTATGGTGATGTTTCTGGCTATTCCTTTCTCTCCCCTTCCAGTGTCTATTTTATAATACAATGCAAGGAAAATCAAGATTCAAAAGACAGCCAAGCATCTTAATATTATTCTCCCCTTTTCCCCATTCCAACCATGTCTCAATCTCTGTATCCCAGAGCCCTGTTGTTCCAAGGTTGTGCATACATCATTATTTATCTGTGTTCATGGACTTGTTTTAATATTTTCAGCTTTATCTTGAATTTTCATATAAGCAAGTAATGACCTGTTCCTGCATTCGACCACTGATCTTGTTCTGAATAATGAAATTGAGCTTCTCCATCTGTCTCTTTCCACAGATGTCAATTTAATTCCTATATATTCCATCTGGCAAGGTCCAAATCATCATTTAAGATGTTGAAAAAAAAAGTATTTGCAATGACTATATCATTGGTCTTGCAAAATTCTACCATGTGATATGCAGCATTGGTTCTATCACCAAGATCACACTTTCTAGTTACCTATCCTTATTTGTTTTAAACTTTCACATCCTTGTCACAATACATCTTGAGTGTATAGTTGATCAATTTCAGACTTTAGACAATTTGGTGAAAATCTTAAATTTCTTCATCTTTGGCTTAAATCTGAATAATAGTTGTATTAACTTGTCTTCCTTATATATGTATGAATATTATCCTAGCATGATAGCATTGTACTTCAGGATAGAACTTGAAATGTTCTTTTAGACAATGAATGTGGTGCTGTTTCTCTTCAATTTGTAATTCCCAGCATAGTGTACCATATGATTCTCTTACACAAAATAGCCAATACCAATCCATTTTAGCTCTTTAATGTATTGATCTTCAAGTGGTCCACTTCCATTTTGATAACTTCCAGTTTCACTAGATTCATACTTTGTGAATTCCATATTCTGATTACTCATGGATGTTTGCAGCTGTTTTTTCTAATTCTGAGTCAGAAGTGGTTATTGAAAATGGAGGCATAGTAATGGCAGCAGAGACTGTGGCAGCAGATTAGTCCAGTTAAGCTTTGCTGAGCAAATTCCTGGTATCGTTCACAGCTGATTTTTCCATTGCTTCAAAAATTATTGTGCTGGTGAGCACTAGGTAAATTGAATAGTCAGATGAGATGCAGCAGACATCAGTACCCTATGCAGCAATATGAAAGGAGCAAAGAGGTGTAAAAGAGTAAGAAAAGACATTAACATACTTTAGAAAACAACAGTTAAAAAATGTAGTCCAGACAGTTTTTGTAGTTTGGGATCACATGGAACCTAAAAAATAATAACTAATTATTGAATAACTACAAAAAGAGTCTGAAAGTCCATGAAATATATCCATGAACTACTCAGTAGCAGAAAAAAAGAAAAAAAGTAAGATGAAAAAAAAAAGAACCCAATAAAGAGAAGGTAGAAACTAGAGAACTGACCTTTGACTGATAAAAAAATGTAAACTCGCTGATAAAATACACTGTCATAAATAACAAAAAACAGAAATGTATCTGTACAATATAACCACAATAAATAATACCAAATAACAAAAACTTATAGAAATATTTATAGTACCTGAAACCTGTACTTTGACATATGTTATTTCAACTAATCTTGCAAACCACCTTGGAGATAAGTATAAATCATGTCAAAATGGAATACCAGTAGATACTTTTCTATTGAGAGATAAAAGGCCAAAAACTAAGATTCTAAATACCTAAATCCTGTCCTAGGCTCGTCATCCTTCCCTAAGTTCCCCAAATGAAAAATATGTCCAAGGGGACAAAGAACAAATTTTCGTTCTCTGTAACACTGACTCCATACATAAACATGGCTTTAGTGTTCTGGTATGTGTTATATGTAGAATTGTTTTGACCCAGAAAATAAACTCAAATAGGTGGTGGTGGTTGTGTGCCATCTAGTCAGTTCTGACTCATAATGACTATGTATAGGGTTTCTGAGGCTGTGAATTTTTAGAGGAGCAGACTGATCAATTCAAACTGCTGACTTTGTGATTAGCAGACCAGCTTGTAATCCACTACACTTCCAGGGCTCCTTAAACTCAAGTTGAGTAAAGGCAAAACAGGTGTAATGTCCTGTATTGAATTACTATTACATCAATCCAAAGTATGAATATCAGACCTTTAAAAGAAAGGGCCAATCTGGAATGCACTTGCCAATGAGAAAGTGTAAGGATGGCAAAAACAAGAGAGCGACAGTCCTAATATTCAGTCTGGACACTGGAAATCTCTTTAAGTCATTCTCATTCCACCAGTCATGTAGTAAAAAGAGATACAGTCAATTCTCCCTATAGGAAAATGATCAAACCTCATGGGACTGGAGGCTGGCTGGGGGATGGGGAAAGTGAAGAAAGGAAGAAAGAGGGACAACCTAAAAAGATCACATTCAATCTTTACCCTGGCGTAGCCCGTAGTACCACCGTGCCAACATCATGAACCCCAACAACTCATAGAAGCATTACTCCAAGAAACAAAGCCTCAGTTTCTTTCCCCTACCAAGAAGTATTATTATTATTATTGTCAATGATTTGACAAAGAACTTATAAGAATGAGAAGTAAAATCATAAATGGAATCCACATCCTCTACTTCAAATTCTCAGCTGTTCAATAAAATGGAGATTTTAATGTTTTATTAAATTAAATCTTCATGAGGTGATTTGTATGTTCTCAAATAATTATCTTTTTCCCAAAGCTCCAACTTAACAACTCATTTTCTGAAGTAGAAATGCCTGAAGCAGGATGAAATATAACAGTTATAGTGTCACTGTGCTGACCTCTTCAGAGAAATATTCATATTTGTGGCCAAGAGGGGCTTGAGGCTGAGCAGCACAGCCATTGACACATACTATATGCTGAATGTGACCAGGACACACATCTAAACCTACGTTCCAGGTACTTGGTAACCTTGAAGCAGGGATCCTAGCTATTATGTCCCTCAACATCTTTGCAAGCATAAACAACCAAGCACTCCCATAAGCCCATTGCCATGGAGTCGATTGTGAATCAGTTACCACGTAGGACAGAGTAGAACTGCCCCATAGGGTTTTCAAGGCTGCAATTTTATGGAACCTGACTGTGACAACTTTCTGCTCCAGAAGGGCTGGTGGGTTTGAATCACTGAAATTTTAACCACTTTTAGCAACTGAGTAGTTAACCACTGTGCCAAAGGTTCTATACCAAACTGTTAGTTGGACTTGTCAGAAAGCTAATGGGTATATTTTGGAAGCCATCTTAATTTAATAGTTTGCCTCATGAAAGTTTGTCTGGTTTTAATAAAAAGTTCTTAATAACCCAGTACTTAATTCCTCTTGCTTCTAATTTAGGAATCTGATACATAAAAGCATAGAGAGTCTGAAGGAAATGGATCACAACCTTATGACATTTGGCATGATTTATGAGGTAGGTGTCAGATAGGTTCATAAGCTGCTATCTTGCCAAATCTTATCAAAACCTAAAGGACAAAAAGAGAAAAATATATACACACTTTATAATTGACATCAAAAAGGAAGTCATTTTATTTTTAGTACATTTGCTTTGGAACGAGAGCCAACTAATTTGAAAGTGTCCATTATTAACCAACATCCTAGCTCCTTACTACATTCCCCATTGAAACTCAATAAATGTTAGTTTCCAGATTTACTGACTTTACAGTTTTCTCCAGTTAATGATCAGCCAGCAATTTTTATTGCTTTAAATGAAAACAAAACAAAGACCTGAAATCCTGTGATCAAGAATTGATTTCTGGCATATAAGCAAAATTGTTTGGTCTATTTTTATGGTTGATATAATTGTATTCAAAATCCATAAACAATGTACATTCATTTCAATACTTTTTCAGCCCATCTTTGGTCATAAAGTTTAATTAAAACAAAACATCCCTTAGGTAAATCAAAGGAAGTGCCATTGAAATAATATACACACCCGAGAAAACCTTGGGCTGTTTCCATGCTCAAGTCTGATTAGATGGAAAAGCACCAAGCACTTGTGTCAGTAGACCAACCAATAGTTTGTGATTAGGAGAACTGCCTCTAATATTACAGGCCTTTGGCAAAGTTTCTTGGAAAATCTGAGCCAAATTTCTCTGTTCCAAGAGAGGGTTTTCCACTTGGAGGCTGTAGTATCTATAAAGGCTATCATTCATGAACAGGGTGTCCTCTATTTAGCTGTCAGAAGGCCTGTCTATCGCAGGATTCAGACTGTCTGTCCCATTTGGCTGATGTCAGAAACTTACGTTAGAGTTAAGGCAGAGAAAACATGTTTTCCATTACGCCTGTACCAAAGTGTTGATTAAGGTGGCGCATGCCAGACCTGGGAGTAGCCAGCACTCAGACACAGTATAGACCTTTTATAGATGCTGAAAAATTGTTTCCAGAAAATTCAGTATCTAGCTAATTTATATATATATATAAAAGAACAGAGAATTTTGTGCTTATTTTTAAGCTAGTATGTTAAGTATTTCTGATTTCTTTTTTTACCATATTCAGACCTTTATTTTGTGTCTGGTCAAATATCATTTTATCATTGGCAAGTAAATGCTATGAGAGACAAATGTTTCAAATTTTACTTAAAATATGGTGCTGTATATAGAATTCTAGAAAAATGATTCTTAACTTTTTAAAAATGCTGAGTCCTTTGAACATCTATGAAAACTATGCATTTCTTCTAAGAAAAAAAGAACTTGCACAGGATCAGAAAAACTATGTGGAACATTTAACGTTATAAGGTTTTCCACTTCAGGATTCCATGTTCTAAACTAAGTCAGTAATTATCAGCTCACCAGTAGATTGAATTTGTACTAGTATGTAGGAACAGTCCTTCAAACAAACAAGCAAAAAACACATAAATCCTGATGAACCCATGAAATTTAAGCAGATTTGAGGGGTTAACCATTTATGTCTACCTCTTCCTGTCATTCTACAAAGAGGTAAACAGCAAAAAATTATCCCAGAGGAGAGTAGGACCTTGTATGTGTCTTCCCTGTGAAAGGCCAACCTCTTAGACTTAACTTTGAGCATCAGTGAAATTTGCATTTCTCCCTTTTTAGGAAATACAGGAGTCCTGGTGTGGCACTGTGGGCTAATGCATCAAACTGCAAAGTTGTTTGAACTGCAAGGTCAGTGGTTCAAGCTCACCAGCTACTCCTTGGAAACCCTTGACAGGGCCAGTATAGGCCAGAATCGATTCTGCAGCATTTAACAACAACAACAACGTCTGAAAGCCCCAATAACTTGATTGCCTGATTCAGCAAATGAAAATACAGGATGCCCACTTAAATTTTAAGTTCAGATAAAAAATGATTTTTTTTTTTTTTTTTAATATAAGTGGTGCTTTGGGTTAATGCACTGGACTGAAAGGTTAGAACTAACTGCAAGGTCAGCGGTTCAAGCTCAACAGCCACTCCTCAGAAACCCTATAAGGGTCACTATGAGTTGGAATCAACTTGACGACACTTAACAACAACAAAAATATAGCAGGCACTTTTCTACAGGCTGGATACACAAAAATAATAGGGCTGGTTTTGACCTAAAGAAAAATACATTTCAATGGAAAAGGAAGGCATTTATACAGAGGAACGCAGTTGACCCTGAGATAGATAATAGCAAAACTATCGTGGTTGCAGGAGTATTTTAGGGGTATGGATGATGGTGGCAGAAAAAGATTCCTGATACTTAGATAATATCAAAAATGAATTTTAAATTGAATGTAATGGCATTAGTGGCATTAGTTTTAAGTAGGGAGACTAGAATTTCTGGCAAAAAGAATATCATGTGCAAATAAATATATGGCAATATGACAGAATGTGATACTTTCAAGAAACTTCAAATAGTTCATTGTGACTGCAACATATAATTCCAAGGAAGGAATGGTGAGGTTGTATATGTGGGAAGGGACATGTAAGCAATATGAAGCATTGGAATTCTACCATGAAAGCAGTGTAGAGCATTTTAATCATTCTATGGACAGTATGGATAGGACTGGGAGCCTGGTGGCTCTTGATGACAAGCACTGGACTATGAACCACAAGATCAGTGATTTGAGCCCACTAGCTGCTCCGTGGGAGAATGATGAGACTTTCTGTTCCCGAAAATATATGCAGTCTCAGAAACCACATACAGGGTTGCTGTGAGTTGGGACCAACTTGATGGCACTTAACAAAAGCAACAGTAATAACCAGACTTCTATTTCAGGAAAAGGGGATGAAACCCTGTACAGGGTCACTATGAGTCAGAACCTACTCACAGGCACACAATAACCAGAACAACAAAGATCAACATATTTCACTAAAGATCATAGACGATGACTTACACATCTTGGCTTACCAGGCTTCTAATGTCCAATAAATGCTGTTGCCTTTGAACTTGGTCATTTCTGTGGTATAGTCTGAAACAGCACCACCAAATCCTTCTAACCACCTGTTCTTTCCTGTATAGTGATGTGTTCAGACTTTAATTTTCAAATAAAACTCTAATATTTATCATGCTGGCATAAAAATATATTTGTCTTTTATGAAATTTGAATAAACATAAAAATAACTATTAGAAAAATTAAGATAAAATTAAGAATGTGATTAATATTGGAATAGTAAGAAACTGGTTATATTTAACTATTAAAATTATTTTAAATGTAATACAGTTTGATTTGTCATATATGTAATCCGAGTGTTAAAATTGTCCAAATGCCATTTGTGTTGCATGGTTTTAACACTGTAATAATACTGAAAAGAAACCAGTAAACTTTAAGTAAAGGATATTTAACTGCAAGTATAATCTCTAGTTAGATGCCTCTAACAACATCCTTCCCAAAATATTCAGATAACTAACATTCAAGGTCTGCTTTAGGGCAAGGCCAGCCTATATAAAGTGAAGCACATATTTGTCAATGATATGTTAAGTATTAACAAAAACTTTTATAATAACAATGATATGTACAAGGTCATGAAATGCTTTTCATATCTTCAAAGAACTTCCACAAATTGCTTTGATTCTCATAATCTTGAGTCGAGCAGGCTCTTCCCAGTTTACAGATAAGAAAATAAAAGGGGGCACTCCATCCTCACTTAATAAGAAACAGAGACAGGAATGCCACCTATCAGATTTGAGCACCAAGAATGTGCCAGTCTCCTATGACTATATCACTAGAACATACACAGCAGAATGCCTGGCACATTGTAATCACTCAAACATTCTAAGCATTCATTGATTCAAAAGTAATTTACTGATTATTCATAATGAAGAAAGGAATGAAATCATCTAACTCTTAGAGTAGGGTTTTATCCTAAATACTCTGAAGATAAATTCAAAATGAAGGTGGTGGATACTTAGATTCCCCTCAGGCCTGAAGCATTCATTCTCCCAACTCAAAGGTCCCAGCTGCATCCCTCACTAGAAGCTGCCATCACCCAAAAGAAACTGGCTCATCCAAGTTTATGTTTCCTCCTGAGGACAGCCTGTATCCAATGACTGGTCAATGAAAGTATCCGAGACTTTGCTTCTGGATTACAATTTTATTGCTGTTTGAGTTATTGAAGATTTACCTAAGGGCAAAGATTGAATATTGCTTAATCTTTTGAAGGCCATTCATTCATAATTGGTATTTCCTTTGCCCAGCAGGGCTAGCCTCAGTGCTCTCTCTCTCTGCTCAATGAGAAACTACTTCGTTGCTTTCAGTTTCTAGAATTTGCCAACAATACGTAGTATTCCTTGTAGATACATCCTCACATGGTGCTTGTCTTTCCCCTATGGGTCTATTCCTCTCTTTTTATGACAAAGCTCAGAACTGATTAGGTTTGAAACCCATCCTACTCTAATGTGGCTACATTAACATTACAAAGAAAACCTCTATTTCCAAGCAGGGAGTAGGGCTTCCAGATATTTGGGAACACATCTCTGAAGGATCATCTCAGTTTCAAAATTCTAAATAAAAAAAATCACCTGAGGCTGCTACTGCAACTAAATTGTAGCTCAACTTATTTTTGTGTCCAATCATCTTGTACTTGCTCCCTCACAGGTGTTGTTCATGAGAGAACTCCTCAATCAATTCACTGCTACAAATCTCCTAGTTTCATGTCTGTCCCAGAGATCCTGAACTGTGATAGTTGATACCAGAAGTCGTCCTCTGAAACATAATCTAAAATAGAATTTTGACTCTTAGGATACACCCAGAGTCCCATTAAACATTAAGCAGCAGGTGTCTCCTACTTTGGGTTCCTCAGATGAAGAGATCAGCCAGTTAAGAATGTGTCACAATCCTGAAACAGATAATTGACCTTGATAATCAGGAAAAGGCTGGGTTATTTTTATTCAGCGAGGATAAGAAAGAATGTGTTTGGTGCCCAGGTGATCCACTGGACTTCTCTTAGTGCTATATGGCCAATTTTAACAATAGATAAGTACCTCAGTGATAGTCAGAGAAGAGAATGGTGCCCATTGACTCAGGATTAAAAGCCTCGGTTTCCCTTCAAGTAAGTCCCAAACCAGAAGACTTGCTAACCAGCAGTGAAATCTAGTTGATGCATAGTTGAGGAGAGAAATAATAATATCAGGTACAGCCTCCAGACCAGCTGTTCTTAACAGGTGCTTGTAGTTGGAGAAACTTGTAAGTTTCCCCCAGGAAAAGAAAAGGCATACTGGCCCAGCACTTCACAGGTGAAATGAATTCACTATATAAAACAAATGAATTTGATTGGCAGGAGGGGTGGAGTCTACTGGATGCTGTGGTGTGTGCCCCAGATCCCCCTTCATGACCAAGCCATTTAGTTCCTCATGTGACCCTATATAAAAATTGCCTTAGCCAAAAGGAGCTACTTAAACAAATTTATGTTTCTTCCTCAGGAAAGCCTGAACTCAGGGACTGGTAGTGCAGGGATGCCAAAGGTCCATGTTCTTGCCAACATTTTGGATATGTTTGAAGAAATATGCAACTTCGGAGCACCTTGTGGAGTCCCCTAAGCTATATTGCAACTATACTTCCATTCAGTGTCTCCTGTCTGGTTTATGGTAGTCCTTGTCTGCAACCAAATCACCAAATCAGGGTCTGTTTCCCAGGAAACCTACCATGATCTAATCAAAAAACCAATTCAAAAAGTTCTATTCTTTATATTATAATCCTTAAAGTATCTCAATATTTGGTTTTCCTTCCTCTGGATTAAAATTTGTCATTCTTTTCATATATTTTAGAAGCAAAAGTAAACTGACCTTTTTGTCTCCTAATGATTTTACTGGCTCTTGGGTTATGATCAGTTTACTTTTCAGAAAACTACATATAACATTGTTAAGCTTTAATTTTTTTCTTATGTTATGACTTCTATTTTTATAGGAATATTTCCTAAGGCTCATCTGCCTGCTGACTCAGAACCCATGTGGTAACAGGTTTGACAAAATAGAGTGTCATAATCTATTAAATCAATAATCCATGTGCTAAAGACATTTTACACTGTAAGTTCCACTCTACTCTCCAATACGCACTTCACTACGAAGTTTGGAGGGGAAAGTGATCTGCTGTAAATGGTACGTAATTGCTGTTAAGTGCCATCAAAGCAGTTCTGACACATAGCGACCCTGAATAGGGTTTCTGAGGAGCTGCTTTTGGGTTCGAACTAGAAACCTTATGGTTAGCTATTGTTGCTAAGTGCAGTGGAGTGGGCTCTGACTCATGGCGAATTCATATAAGGTGTCTGAGGAGTGGCTGGTGGTTTTGAACTGTTGACCTTGCAGTTAGCAGCACATTGCTTATCCTGCAGTGCCACACCAGTTGCAATGATGAGCAGTCCAGTGTAGTTCTAGTTGTTGCTGGTTTTTTGTTTTTTGTTTTTGGTTTTTGTTTTTTTAATTAATATGATGCTGGAATCAGTGGAATTTAAAGCATTCAAATAATATCAAAACTTAGCATCACAAAACCACAGAGACATCAGATTTGAATGGGACCTCAAGAGAGTATTTCATGCAGCCTGACTCTAAGGAAAGTTTGAATGAATTACTTCATTGTTTTCTGAGGTGTTCTTAAAACTTCCCAGGGAGTTTATCCCTTTCAGGACTTCAAAATTATCTTTGGCAATAAAGTATTTAGGTTTCAATCTTTCCTTATCAGAAAATATGGCATTGTAGGATAAGCTCTGGACTGCTAACCGCAGGGTCGACAGTTCAAACCCAACAATCACTCCTCAGAAACCCTATACAGGGTTGCAACGAGTCAGAGCCGACTTGACGGAACTAAACAACAACAAGATGAGTTAGAACTGACTCGATGGTACTTAACAACAACAACAACAACATCTCAGATAAGTAAAGTAACTGGCCAGTATTTTTCTAATGATCTCTCCTATACTTGGAGAATAGAAAAGGTACTTAAAACTTTTCTTCAATAAACTTGTTTTCATCTGTCATTAGATGTTACATTCAAAGATATCATCTAAATTTTAAGTCTCACTTTTAAATAAAGAGGAATCAATAAAATAGAAATTTGACTAATTGAATAAAAATTAGTTGAGCCCTGACCAGTGGCATTTCATCCTATGAATGTTAAATTGTTGTTGTTGTTGTTGTTGTTATGTGCCATGGAACCCGTTCCAACAGGATTTCTGTACAGCAGCGGAAAGGCTCATCTTTCTCCTGTGAAACAGCTGGTAGTTTCGAACTGCTGACCGTGAGATTAACAGCCCGATTCATAACCACTATACAACCAGAGCTCCTTATGAATGTTAAGTTACAACAGATCAATTTGAGGCGAACACAGTTGGTGAACTCATCAAAACCCCCATTCTCAACTTGTTTCTCTTTTGAATCAACATACAGGCTAAAAGAACTTAATGCTAATTGTTGTTTTGTGCCTGTGCCATACAGCAGATTCCGATGCTGGTGGAGTGTTAATCAGCCCTCCCTAAAGCCCTCCGTAAAGTGGTGCTGTGGGATAATCATTGTGCTGCTAGTCTCAAGTTTGGCAGTTCAAATTCACCTGTAAAGATTCAGTCTTGGAAATCTAAAGGAGCGGTTCGACTTTGTCATGTAGGTTCACTATGAGTCAGAGTTGACTCAATGGCAGTAGGTTTGGGGTGTGCAGCTAAAGGTGGTCCATGAGCTGTAAGCCAAAGTTGACCAGGGGCTTCTAGCAAAGTTATTGCTTCCTTCATAAAAAGGCCTGACGTTTACATTGCATTCCCCCCCCCATCCTGTCCTGAATACGGACTGATGTGTGGACTAGAGCAGTCAATTTACAACCATGAAGTAGTAAACAAACACAAAGCTAAAGCAGTAAGGACAGTGGAATAAAAATGTAGAAGAACTAGGGTCCCCAGTGGCATCTTTGAGCAACTAAATCAACTGAAGCAAAAGCTTGTCAGCTGACTTATATGAGAAGAATAAAACCCTGTTTCAATAATTAGTCTTTGAGTGTTCTGTTGCTTTCTTCCCAATACAATTCTAACTGATACCATGATCATGATGATGAGGTATTCATGTTCCACTTTGACAAATAATGTTTCTACTATGTCCCAGTACCAGTCTCTTCTTCTTGATGCAAATGTTCAATTAGTGGTCGACATCATCCACTTATATTGTTATATTAATGCAAAATCTTTTTCGAGATTTTATAACTTGTTTTCAAGATTCTATCATTTGTTTTCCTACTCTAAGTGCATCACTTTTTTTTCATTTAGGAAGTGTGAAGGAAATGATAAGAGTAGTGATGGCATGAAAGAAGACGTAGAATAGATTTTAGTATCCTTGGTTTTAATATTGCCATATGCCACTCATGGGGATTTTGAATGAGATTATTTCATGCTGAGTTTGGAAAAGTGGATGGGGAAGAATGAGAAGAATCCTTGGTCATCTCAAGATCCAGTTGCATATAAATTGTTTTCTCAATGTGTGTCTTGTTTCCATTCCTTGCCACATGAAAAGTCATGAAGCAAATAAACTCAAACCTCATTCAAGATTTTATTTAAAAGAATTCTGACAAAGGCAATTTCCTTCCCAACCAAAAAAGGTTTTCTGTATTAAGGTCTTTTTAATAAGGTTAGTATCAACCATTGAGTGGTCCTACAGCTTCAATTCCAGTAACATAATAATGAGATTCCAGCTTTCACTCTTGTGAAAATGTTGTTGTTGCTGTTAAGTGCCGTTGACTGATTTCCAGCTCATAGCTACCATGTACAGGGTTTCTGCAGAGTGGTTGGAGAGTTTGAACTGCCGAACTTGAAGTTCAAACTGACCTTGTAGTTCAGTGCTTATCCTACAGTGCCACACCAGGACATCTTGTGGCAATTGTTGTAGTAAAGTTCCATAGAGTCTGTTCTGACTCATAACAACCCTGTATAGGGTTTCCAAGGAGCGGCTGGAGAGCTTGAACCTCCAACCTTGCAGTTCAAACCAACCTTAACCAGCACATTAACCCATAGCGCCACACCAGGACTCCTTCACACCAGGAATTTATTCCTATTTTTCCATTGATGACCTTAATAGTTCTAGGTTTTACCTTTAGGTCTTTCATCCACGTTGTTAGTTTCGGTATATGATATGAGATATGGGTCTTGTTTCATTCTTTTGTAAATGGATTCCCAGTTTTGCCTGCATCATTTATTGAGAAGACTGTCTCTTACCCATAAAATGTTTTATGGCCCTTTGTCAAAGATCAGGCTGACTGTATTGGTTGGATTTACTTCTGAGTTCTCAATTCTGTTCCATTGATCTATGTACCAGGCTGTTTTGACCACTGTGGGTGTGTAGTAAATTTTGAGATTATTTTACCTTGTTTTGATGAATATAATTTATGTCCTAGGTTTCTAAAAACAAACTTACTTTATACATATAAAATATATAAGTTCAGGAAAAACATAATTTCTATGCTAACTTTTTTTTCAGATATTTTCACAATGCCAAAAGGCAACAGAAAGGCAAGCATAGAGGAGATAGAGTAAACAATATGGAATTATTGTGCACAGTGAAAAGTGTTGGACTATTTTGACTCTTACTGAAGTATTTTCATATTCCTGAACTCATCAAAATAACTACATATCTACTGATATTTTAATCACTGATTTTTAGGAGTTGATAGTTGAAGGAACTAGAAGTCAGTGCAAAATGTTAAGCTGTGATATGGTTTTGCTAGCTTGTTGTTGTTGTTGTTGAAAAGTGACATCGAGTTGGTTCCAACACATAGCGACCCTGAACAGGGTTTCCAAGGCTGTAAATCTTTACGGGAGCAGAAAGACTCATCTTTCTCCAGTGAAGCAGCTGGCAGTTTCGAACGGCTGACCTTGAGGTTCACAGCCCGATTCGTAACCACTACGCTACCAGAGCTCCTTTGCTAGCTTAGATGAAGACAAAACCCTTGGGAAAGGAGACAGTCTTAGTGTCATGGATTGAACTGTGCACTCCCAAAATATGTGTCAACTTGACTGGGCCATGATTCCCAGAGGTTTGGCAGTTATGTAATGATTCCTCATGATGTGATAAACCAATAAGAGAATTTAGGTGGATACAGCACCTTAAATCCCTTCACAAAGTTGATCTGATGTAATGGGTGTCTCTCTGGGTGGATCCTGAAGCACTTTTAATCTTGTAAAAGATAAAAGGAGAGAGAAATGAGCAGAGAGGAGAGAGGCCTATTACCATCAAGAAAGTAGAGACTGGATTACAGGGTCCCTGTGCTGTGAAGCTCCATTAACCATGGGAAGATTGATGCCAAGATACATGGAGATTTCAGAGGGATGCCAGGACCTCAGATGTGGAAAAGAAACAAGGACATTAACACAGAGATGACAGAGAGAGAAAGCCTTCCCTTACAGTCAACAGTCTGAATATGGACTTCTAGCCTTTCAAACTGTGAGAAACTAAAGCGCTAGTTAAAGCCATCCACTTGTGATACTTTGGTTATAGCAGCACGAGATAACTAAGATACCTGGTTTCACTACAAAGGTGTACTCAACACAATTCCTCAAAATAGTGCAGTTAATCAGGAGAGTACTCAAAAATCATATTAGACGTCATCATGGACATTTAGATCTCATTTTGAAGTTTACCCATCATACTTGTCATAATTCAATAGGAGCATGTTAGATCACTCATAAATAGAGCTTCGTCATTGATCTACCTGACTTTTTGGTTCTTAAATAGTAACACTCTCTATTTTAAAAGCATTTCATCTGGTGCCTGTTTTATTAAAATGTATAGGAATACCCAGTTTCCCTAAGAATTTTTTGTAAAAATATCATAATTAGTGAACAAAAGATGCCAAACTCCATCAAGAGTTGTGATTTACCGCAATCATATCTACTTGAAGACAAGTTTGTACCTTGCCCAATTCCATCTAAAGACTACATAATGAAAAGCCTTTGACAAGTTGATTAATAATACTAAGCTGTTAAAGTTCAGCTGAGTGAGCAATTAAACATTCCAAACAGCAATGAACCTTCAGAAGGTAATTTATGTTAATTTTATGCACAAGAGCTCAGTAGCTTTTTAATTTGATAGAATGTTAGTAGCACGAATTTCTAACAAGGGAGTGTCAGGGTTCCATACATCACTGAGATTACTTAAACATTTCAAACGGGGCTGATGAATGAAGTTTTTTGAGATGTGGGGAGATACAGAAGGTGTTGGAAGGTTGAGATTATTCATCATATCAATTATTGAGAGTGGATGCACTGACATCATACTCCCTGATCATATTTTATGTCCACAGTAAAGATAAGTCAAGCTTGAAATAACAGAGTTTCCTGACTACAGTATCAGCAGGTTATTCAATTCCCTTTACTTCTGTTGCCTTCCTCTTTAAGGCTTCCTTCAAACTCACTGTCCCTTTTTTATTCCTCAAATATTCTGACCTCTTATTTGAGCAACAACAGGAAACTAACTAAGTAAGGCCAAGAAGAGAAGGAAGAAAAAGAAGAAAGAGAGAAGGTACAATCAGTACGAGTTAAAATCATAGATTCACAGTTAAAAATAACTGATGGAATAATTTAATCTGTATCCTTTTATCCAACATGCTATACTCCATACCAGAGTCCTGGTGTGACACCACAGGATAAGCACTCAACCTCAAGGTCAGTTTGAACTGCAAGGTCAGTGGTTAAAATTCACCAGTTGCTCCTTGGAAACCCTATAGAGGGATCCTATAAGTTGGAACTGACTCAAGGGCACTTAACAACAGTAATACTCCATACCAGGGAGTCCTGATGTAGTGCTGTAGGATAAGCACTGGACTGTTAAACAGAAGGTTGGTGGTTCAAATCTACCAGCCAGTTCTTGGAAATCCTATGCAGGGTCACTATGAGTTGCAACTGACTCGATGGTACTTAATTGCAATAAACAGCATACTCATATGCATGCACACAAATATGTACACACTTGGACATATGCACACCCACACAACAAATATGAAATCCTCCCTACCACATCCCCATCAGTGACTACCCAGCCTCCCCTTTACCATCTCCATTTTTGAATTGACTTACTTCATCCCTTTGTTTCTTTTCAGATAGTTCAGCATTTAAACAGATATGAATTCCTTCTTTCCAGAATTTCTACCATAGAATTCCAGAATAATTAAACTAGAAAAGCTCCTGTGTATCATGTAGATGAGATGCTCTAAACTTTAGGTCATTGAACATGATATAGTCGACTGATATGTTTGTTTAATCCACACTTTTTTTTTTTTATTAATTTTAAAAAAGTGCCAACTGTAAAAAACAGGATAATTTTTCATAAAAATCTGATACATAGATTTTTTAAAACTGATAATAAAAATTGGAATATCTGGAAAAATACATACTTCTATTCCCACCTGGCAACATTTGGCTTGAACTTTGTTGCAGCTGCCTATTTAAAGGAGCCATGCTCTTCCCAGTTCATCAGAAGTCCTACAACCCCCTACAGTCTTATGCCTGGGCATATTTACTCATGTATGTATGATACCAGCCTGGACCTTTTTATTGTTGAGGAAATAAATCCATCAGTAATAGTTATTATCAGACTCAGGATCTTTTCACTTTAGTTTAGTGTTAATTTCATGACATGTCTGTCAGTTTGTCTTCCGGTGGTGGCTTGTATGTTGCTGTGGTGGTGGAGTTAATGAAATACCAGCAGGGTCAACTATTGTGGACAGGTTTCAGCTGAGTTTGCAGACTAAGATTAGTAAGAAGAAGAGGTGGACTGCTTCTGAATGTCTAGGCAATGAACACATTATGGATAGCAGTGAAACAGCATCAAAAGTTGAGCAAGCATAGAGTTAAGCAAATGGAAGGAAAGAGGAGGTCAAAGAGCTGAACAGAAAAGTTCAAAGGCCAGCTTAAGAAGATAAAGTCAAATAATATAATGAAATGTGCAAAAACCTGAAGTTAGAAACCCAAAAAGGAAGAATACACTCAGCAAATCTCAATCTGAAAATACTGACGAAAAAATTCAAGCCTAGACTTGCAATATTTAAGGATTCTATGGACTAAGTATTGAATGACACAGAAAGAATCAAAAGAAGATAGAAGGGACACAAGAGTCACTGTACCAAAAAGAAATGGTCGATGTTGAACTGTTTCAAGATGTAACATATGACCAAGAGCCAATGGTACTGAAGGAAGAAGTCCAAGGTATACTTAGGCATTGACAAAGAACAAGGCTTTGTTACAAATTGAAATCTTTCAACAAACTGATACAGCGCTGGAGGCATTTACTTATCTGTGCCAAGAAATTTGGAAGACAGCTATCTGGCCAACTAACTGGAATAGAGCCATATTTGTGCCTATTCCAAAGAAAGATGATCCAAAGGAATGTGGAAATCGTTGAACAATACCAATAATATCACATGGAATTTAAATTTTACTAATGATAATCCAAAAATCACTGCAACAGTACATTGATAGAGAACTGCCAGATGTTCAAGCCATATTTAGATGAGGATGTGGAGAGAGGGATATCACTGCTGATGTCAGGTGGATCTTGACTGAAAGCAGAGAATACTAGAAGGATGTTTACATGTGCTTTATTGACTATGCAAAGGCTTTCGACTGTATGGATCCATACAAGCTACAGATAATATTGCAAAGAATGAGTATTCCAGAACACTTCATTGTAATCATGCGGAGCCTGTACACTGACCAACAGGCAACTTTTGAACAGAACAAGGGAACACAGAATGGTTTAAAATCAGGAAAGATGTGCACCAGAGTTGTATTCTTTCACCATGCTTACTTAATCTGTCCACTAAGCAAATAATCTAAGAAGCAGAATTATATGAAAAAGAACATGACATCAGGATTAGAGGAATACTCATTGATAATCTCTGATATGCAGATGATACAATCTTGCTTGTTGAAAGCCAAGAGGGCATAAAATACTTACTGATGAAAATCAAAGACCACAGCCTTCAATGGTAAGAAAACAAATATCCTTACCACTGGGCCAATAAATAACATCATGATAAATGGAGAAAAGATTGAAGTTGTCAAAGACTTCATTTTGCTTGGATTCACTATTAACATTTATGGTAGCAGTAGGCAAGGAATGAAATGACTTGTGCAGTAGGCAAAGCTTTTGCACAAAACCTCTTTAAAGTGTTCAAGAGCACATACGTCAGATTGAGAACTAATGGACACCTGACCCAAGCCACTGTAGTTTCAATAGCCTCATATACTTGTGAAAGTTAAATAAAGAAGACAGTGCATTCGAGCCATGGTGTTAGAAAAGAATATTAAAAGTACCATGAACTGCCAGAAACAAATCTGTGTCGGAAGAACTTTAGCCAGAGTGCTCTTTAGAAGCTAGGGTGGCTAGACTTTGTTTCTTTTTATGAGGAAGGGCCAGTCCCTGGAGAAAGACATCGTACTTGGTGACGTGGAGGATCAGCAAAAAAGAGAGAGATTTCCCAATGGGATAAATTGGCACAATGGCAGCAGCAGTGTGCTTCAACCATAACAACCATTGTGGGATGGGGCAGGACTGGACAGTGTTTTGTTCTGTTGTGCATAGGCTTGATATGTATGAGTCGAAGCAGAATCAACAGCACCTAACAACAACATAGTATTCCTGGTGTGGTGCTGTAGGAGAATCACTAGACTGCTAACCACAATGTCAGCAGTTCAAACCTATCAGCCATACCTCAGAAACCCTATACAGGGTCGCTATGAGCTGGAACAGACTCAATGGCACTTAATAACAGCATAATATCTTTCAGTTCCGCTTGTTGTTGTTGTTGTCAAGTGCCGTCCAGTCAATTCCAACCCATAGCGACCCTGTATAGGGTTTCCAAGGAGCAGCTGGTGGCTCTGCTTATTATTAATGTGCTTTTTTTTTTTTAAGTAAAGAGGAAAAAAATGCATTACCCTAATTAAGATACAAGTTACACTTGTATATCAATCCCAAGTATAAAAAAAGAATAAGATGAATTCAACTAGATTGATCCCATAAACAATTAAATAGCTTTTGTTACAGGAGAGTTTGGTTGCCTACCAATATTCTCCATCTTTGCTACAGATCCCTGGTCTAAAACCAAAGTAACACATCAAATAGAAATTACATCATTGGAGTAATGATAAATATGGTCTGTCTTTACAACTATTTTTGCTTTCTTCTATATGAATTACCTATCTACACAACAAATAACGAATGCTGACAAAAGCCAGTTATGTTTCTCTGCTACAAACACAGAGATTGAGTGTAAGATCACCGTGACTATTTTCTAATGCTTTTATTCATCAAATGGATTGAAAACAAAGCCAAACAAATAAACACAAGCTCATCTAGCTATCATCTCTGCAGATGTCGTTTCTTGGTAATATGCTATTATAATTCATGTCAGGTAAACAGTCTTGCAGATGAAGTCAGAATTATTCAGGCAAGTTTCTTCATACCACCCTGTAAAGCTGTTTCCCTCACATGGGAAACTTCCACAAAGACTACGTGTTTACAAGACCATGTGCCTCGTGATCCTCTTTTGTGTTTCTCCCTCCCTGGTACCAAGCATATGTTTTTAATGTTAACACTCCCTCATCTATAGAGACCATCTGCTTATTAAAAAGAGAGTTCTCCTTCCTTCTAAGACAGCTTTTTGCATGAAGACTCCTCTTTGCCAGTTCCACAGTTTCAGGAGAAAGGGAAAGGCTACATGTGTAAAATTTGTTCCAAGCAACAGGGTGTGGGAACATGAGTGGCCTTTGCAGAAGGAGTGGAAGGTGCTCCTGTGAACCCTAGAGAAAAAAAGGCACTTTTGAGGGCCTGGAGGTCTGCTTTTTCTGTCCATAAAAACAAAACAAAATGAAGAAACCAGTTACTGTCGAATCAATGCCAACACATAGCGACCTGAGTTCTGTCCTTGTAGCCCGTTGATGAAGCATGATGATCCTATCTCCCTTATACCACATCATTTAATCCTATTAATTTAAGCATTTCCATTTCTACCGACGCTCAGTCTCAGGAATAACCTCGTGCCATTGAGTTGATTCCAACTCATGGTGATCTCAAATGCTACAGAATAAAACTTCTCCATAAGGTTTTCTTGATTGTAATCTTTATAGAAGCCAATCTCTAGGCTGGATGGGTTCAAACTGCCAGCTTTTTAGTTAGTAGCTGATCACAAACTCTCTTCGTACCACCCAGAGAACCAATCTTAGAAATATAGTTATAAGAATAATAGGATGCAAATTTCCGGAAAAAACCCAATACACTCAGTCTTGAAAACAGTAGGAATTAGTCAGGATACAGATAGAAAGAACTCCATGTGCAAAGCCATAGTAAGAACATATGCTCTATAGTAACACAAGTTGTTCAATACCTTTATAGCTTAGAATATGTATAAAAAAGAAGCAAGAAACAAATGAAAGACAAAATATTAAACATGAAAAACCTTACACACACTTGGAATATGTGTCTATGAAGACAAGAGTCCTAAAAAACCTCAGCTGTCATCAACATCATTTGAATCTTCTCCACCTAAACCACAGCTGCTGTCCACAACCTTTCAGCTACACTGTCTGGGAGAAGACTTGTTGAGAAAGTGTTACAGAGAGGTGAAATAAATTTCCCACCAAAGAAGAAGTGCCCACTGGTACTCAAAAGACACTTTGCAGTTTAACAAGGAGTAACATGGTGAGCAGAAGAGGAAGGGAAGAGAAGAAAACACTCCTTGTAGACTGAACCACCAACTCCCCACACTGAAGGAGAGAAGTGGCTGGAAAACAACAGGATAAGCAAGATCTGCTGGGATACATCCCAAGGACATTCCAAGCACATTGTGAAATTAGGAGAGGAACTGGAGAAGGTCTTATGGTAGTTACTATGTCCAGCTGCTTTGTTGCCCAAACTGATATGTTTTTTAGAGTACAACAAGTCACAATTAATAACTGTGGGACAACAGGAACAAACTAGGACTCTCCAGGATACTCCATTAAAAAACACCTGGATTCTAAAAGTTTAGTCTTCAAAAAGGCTGTCTTGTCTCAATCTGCTTAATTCCTGCTGTTCCCTCAACCTTCTCTAATTCAGTAGGTAATATCATCCCACCACCTGGTGACTAAAGCCAGAAAACTCACTCCAACCTACCTAGTTCTTATTCCTAAAGTTACTTCTTTGCTTAATTTAACGTCCTTCCAGGTTTCAATGCAATTCCACTGCACTTAGAAAAAAACCCAAACTGTTTATCATGGCCTACAAGGCCTTGTATGATCTGGCCCTTGCCTACCTCTTGAACTTAATTTGATGTCATATTTCTTCTTTTCTGTATCCTGACTTTCTTTTGGGTTCTAGAACCCACTAAGAATTTGTATGCCTTATGGACTTTGTACAACTATTTGCTCTATCTGTCGGGCACTTTCCCTAAATCTTCACATGTCTATTTTCAGCTTTCATCTTAGCCCAAACATCTTCTCCTGACATAGCCCTTCCTTGACCCACCCTCACTCCCACCTCATCTACACACCCACATGCATTTATCAGAGCAAACTCTTATTTTCTTCACAGCATATATCAGAGTCTAAAATTATTTGCTTTTCAGTCTAGTTCACTTGCATATTCTCTGTCTTTCCCATTAGTAAGAAGACAGCAAGAGTGTTTTGTCCATTGCTAAATTACCAAGAGTCTAGCTCAGAACCTAGCTTGCATTAGGCACTTTTAATGCTTTACTTGAGTGAAAGTTGAATCCTTGAACAATATCTGAGGCACTTTTCACCACTACAGCTTATGACTCTTAAGGTAAAAAAGAGTAAAGGGAACATAATGATCCCCAACACCACCACCAACACACACACACTCTAAAGAACAAAGCAAGAGCAAACAAAACCCCCAGGATAGTTTCATGTTCTTAGCCCTTCCCTTAAGCATCCTTCAAGTGTTCCAGCCCCCTGCTGAAGAAACTGCCTACTAAAGGATTGTGGAGGCCTGAATAGGGTCCATTTAAGGGCTCCCATTTCTAACACCCAGATCATCTCCCCTGCTGTTTCTAATGTTTCATAGACATCAGCTTGATGTACTTTGAACATGGCTAAGAACCAAAACTGGTCCTGCTGGTAGAATTCTCATAGCTCCAGGCTAAACATCTTTAGTTATCTGACAATCAATATGCACGAATGTAATTATTTGTTTTCTAGGAGTTGGATGAACAAGATCATTTGAAACTCTTGTGTTATTAATACATGGTAATGAAAGTGAAATATTAATGACTTAGTCAAGTGTATTAAGAATGTGAAGCGCTGTGCAAACTGAAAACTTGCGTCTTAGAGGAAAAAAAACTCAAATGCACCAGATGGCTTGGTGACAGCCATTTTATTTAGTGCCATTTCAGCAGATATGTTTGATAGCCTTCAGGAAAGGCCATCAACTATGCAAAGGGAGGGTGTACCTGACTGTCTAGGGGAGTGGTGTCTGAAGAAATCAAAAGGATGGAGCTGAGTGGTGCTTGTTTGTGTCTTAATGTGCGCTCTCCCCTGAATGAGATATAAGGCATCTCAGGCTGTCAGTGAGCTGCAGCGGTTAAGGTGTGTTGTGTGCTTCCCCCTCACCTACACTGAGCTGTCAGAGCTCTGACTGACCTTACAGTAACAATCCTTACACATCTTACAGTGCGATGGAGTGCAAAGAGCACCAGACGAGGAGTCAGCAGAATTGTGTTCCCTCCAGCCGACTGCAGAGGAGTGAAGCGGCACTCAACAAGCAAATTTCCTCATCTGTAACATGCAGAACATAAAGCCTACCTATCTATGTCTCTGGGGTGTTTGAAAAGATTTAAAAAGATAACATTTTATCATAAACCAAGAGATGATGCAGAAAACATTGTTTAAATCTTTTAGAGAATCTCTTCATCATCAGCTCTCACTCAAGTTTTAGACTTAGGCCTTGTGTTAATTTTCCTATAAGCTTTTGTTTTGAATCTGGATTTTCTTTTTCTGTTACATTTTTGTATATGGCTTATTCATATTTATGTAAGAGGTGCATCGTCAATAACATTTTCTTTTTGTAGAAAATATTTACTCAAGGGCTGCCTTCTGGAGGGACGGGACAATAATTTATATATCAGGTGTGTATATATATATATATAGCACTCTATCAGTAGTACACTGTCTTAATTATTCTACATGATAATTTAAATATTAAGAAAACATTTACATTTTACAAATCTGTAGAGTCCAGTATGAATCAAAACCACCCTGTAGGATAGAGTAGAGCTGTCTCACAGGGTTTCCAAGGCTGTAATCTTTATGGCCAGGTAGCACAGTGATGAAGTACTCAACTGCTAACCATAAGGTTGACATTTTGAACTCACTGGCTGCTTCTTAGGCTCAAGATGTGGCAGTCTGCTTCTGTGAAGATTGTTGCCTTAGAAACCATATAGGACATTTCTACTCTGGTATATGGAGTCCTGGTGTGGCACTGTGGGCTAATGCACCAGACAGCAAAGCCATTTGAACTGCTCCTCAGAAACCCTATACAGAGTCTCTATGAGTTGGAATCGACTCGATGGCACTTAACAACAACTCTATTATATAGGGTTGCTTTGAGTTGGAATCAAGAGCAATGGGGAATATTTATGCCTTAACCACTGTGGCACCAAGGTGCACTTAACCACTATATAACTACTAGATTAAGGGTGGTGGTGGTGGTGGTGGTGGTTATGTGCTGTGGAATCGGAACTGACTCATAGCGACTCAGTACAGGGTTTCTGAGGCTGTAAATCTTTACGGGAGCAGAAAGCCTCATGTTTCTCCCACAGAACAGCTGGTAGCTTTGAAATGCTGACCTTGCAGTTCGCAGCCCGATTTGTAACCACTGTGCTGTGAGGTAAAATGACAGGAAAGAGAGACAGAGACTATATGTACAAATACATAGGGGTGAGTTTCAAAAAGTTTATGGAAAAATGGAATGAAGAGGTAATGGAATTTTTCCACAACTTTAAAGAAGTCTCATATATGTGTGTATATATATACTTACACACAGAGAGAGATACACATACAATACACACAAGCGTACACATTTGTCTCTGGTAATACAAACAGTTAAGCCTTCAACTACTAGTCAACAGGTTGGCAGTCCAACACATCCAGAGGCACCTCAGAAAGCAGCCTGACAATCTGCTTCCAGAAGCTTCCAGTCTTGAAAACTCTATAAAGCAGTTGTACTCTGCACACATGAAGTGCCATGAGCTGACAGTAACCAAGAAGAAAATATATGCATGTGCTCTCATTTTACCACCGAATAAGAAAATCTTTAAATAGCATACTCATATTTTTCCCAGTCTTGCTTCATAGCTGAATATCCACTAGGCTCAATTCCCACCTTCTTTCTAGGATCTCAAGTGCTGGTTTTTCTTAGATTAAATGAAAAGCATTAGCCAACTCAAGTGACAGAGAATGGAAAGCAATTATACCCACTCTTCTCTTAATGACGTGATTAGGTTCCAAAGACTAGGTTTTTAAGTGAAAATCATTATTATGTGAAAATGAAGGCTGACTACATCAGATCACAAAATAGAGGATGGCTATATCAGATCACAAAATGGAGGATGACTACATCAGATCACAAAATGGAGGATGACTACATCATTGCAGAACTGCCAAATTACTAAAACTCAGGACCCAGCCAAGTTGTCATATAACGTTAACCATCACAACCATTACACTTGCCTCAAAACCCTGCACTCGTTACTTCCAGATAACAAATGCCTCACAATGAACCAAGCTGTGGGATAGATTTTTTTTTACTACTATTGTAAATATAAAATGTTGGATAACAAGATCATCAATTAGTGAGGAATAGGTAAAATTTCTAGAAAGAATTATCCTTTTCCATCTTCTATTTTGTTTATTATTATCCTACTAACTAAATGGACATAATGCCCTTGTAGCCAGAAAATAGCAGCCTCAATGAGAATCCCAAAAAGCTGTGACTGAGATCTTGAAACCACAATTCATTCTTCTATAGAAAGGGCCTAGTAATTTAGAGATAAAGACTGATGTGTTTAAAAAAATGAGAGAATTTTCTTATTAACCCATGCCTGTCTCCTGCTCCTAATAAATCACAGAAGTTAGCATATCACTGTGTACTACTGTTTAACAGGTAGAAATTCTAGTTTAACAGCATTTTTTATTTTCTAATCTTTAAGTTTTTCTTTACTACGTTCTGCTTCTAACTCTGGGTTTGTGTTTTAGATAATCCGCCTTTTTTCATTATTATTTCCTCTGGCTCTGTCCTAACGATTTCTCCCTGTAACAATCCAATCTTTGTTTGTTTGTTTATCCATTCAACAAACATTTGCTAAGTGCTTGCTACATAGTGAGTACCAAGCTAGACATGCAGAAGGACATAATCTTTACACTGAAGGATCCTACAACCTATTCAGGGTTGACATCATTTGAACGTCTTTATAATCTGACTATCAACATACAAAGATAAAAATACTGGCATAACTTGGAAATATTGAATATTTGGGTCCAGACTACAACATAAAGTGAATAACACAATAAAGCAAGTCACACAAATGTTTGTTTGTTTCCTAGCACATATAGAAGATGCTTACACTATACTTCCTTCTATCTATTAAGTGTACAATAGCATTAGGAAAAAGTTCAGAATATTGTGAGAATTACCAAAATGTGACACAGAGACCCAAAGTGAGCACATACTATTGGGAAATGGCATCTACAGGCTTGCTCAATACAGGGTTGCCACAGCCTTCTATCTGTAAAAGATGCAGTATCTGTGATGCACAGTAAAGTGAAGGGCAACTAATCAAAGCATGCCCGTATACTCTTAGTCATAATCAGGATAGAACTAACAAACAAAACCCACAATCTCAGTGGTTGAAGACAATGAATGTGTCCTCACATTTCACATCTCAATTTGATGCAGCTTACATGATCCTTATGTGCTGATTCCTCCACATGGGGACTCCAAGACCCAAGCTGTTTCCAACTTCAAACTCTGACGTCTCAAAGTCTTTCATATCCAGGCATAGAGATTTAATGCCTTTCTTGTTTTTTTCTTGCCTCCAACCAGAAGTGACACATAATTTCTGCTCATATTCATATTAGTGAAGATTAGTCACACAGCCCATCCAGATGTGTGGGAGCTGGGATATATTGAGGAGCACATGAATGTTTGGTGAATATTAAATTCTCTGACAAAATATTCTTGGATTAGCAAACTCTAGATGGTATGTTCATATTTTTAATAAATTTAAAATATTAATATCTACATACAAGTTTCTAGCATAATATTCAGTACAAAGCAAGTACTCACTAATTAAATATTTGTTGACTCCAGCAAAGAGTAAATGGATGATGTCAATGAAACTAATATGCGGTTCTGTAGGATAAGCATTGGACTGCTAACCACAAAGTTGGCAGTTCAAACCCACTAGCCACTCCTTACAAACCCTATATGGGGGTCACTATGAGTCAAAATGGACTCAATAGTACTTAATAACAACAACAAAAAGATATGCATAGATGAAAAGTTATTTGAAAATACAAGAAAAACAAACTCTGAATCATTTTATGTAAGTTGTACAAGTAATCAGCACTTCAGCAATTTGTGTTTGGATTGGCATAGGCAAAAATATTGTGTTTTGTTTTATGTTAAGGCAGTGGAGTTTGGCTTAAATGATGCAGATTTGGATGGAAAGGTTCTACCTGGTAAAGAGCAAAGATAAACATGTATACATAGTTGAGAATCAGTAACATAAACAACCAGGTTGCATAAGGGGATTCTTGTAAAGAAATTGCTATAACAGAAGTTCGGAGAAGTAATTGAGCTTAATTTCTTACCTACCACACAAAAAAATAAAAGTTTTAAACAAAACAGTAGAATCACAAACTTTGCTGCACTTGGTTGCAAAGCTTATCCTTGGCAACATTTTTCAGCTTCATCGGTAATTAAGGCTACAGCAGGTCATCACTTTGTTGGGAGTAACAGGTGAGTTCAGACATTTGTAATCAAATTTAGCTCTTATTTTATCAAAGGAAAAAATAAAACTAGCAATTCTTTTCAGTATGAAGAAAATATGACAAAATGTGTTTGAATAGCAAAGGAGCAAATGCTAGGACTTAATCAATTTGGCCAGTAGTCTAGCCATACGCTACATCTGTAGTTTCTAAACTGCTGCGTGCTACCCATCAGTGAGTCATGACTTCAATTTAGGTTGTACTATTTGGAAAGGAAAGAACAGACTAGAATACAACAGAATACAATAGATACAAACATAGCCGCAGTAGTAAAAGTAAATATTTATGAAAATTTTATTTTAGTTGCATGTGTGTGTTTGTTGGGATGCAATATAAAGTTACTTTTTACTATAGGTCAGGGCCACCAACACTGACTTGGAAACATGGTAAGGAACATGCAGAATTGTAACCAGTCTTGTCAAAATGTACAAATAATCATTTAATGTTTTCATTGTGATTATAGCATAGAATATATACACATTCTGTCATATAATGAGTAGTCCTTGAGAGTGTCTGGGTATTTTCTAACCCTTTTAATAGACCTTTTTCTCTCTTAATTGTGCTAGATCTATCCCTTCTAGACAGAGGAGAAACAAAACTGTGATTAAATAGTTCTGTTTTATCTGTTACCATTATGCCATTTGCTCATTTGCAGAGGGCCAATGGTTTCTAGTTTCTAAAAACTAGCTACCCTTCTAGTTTCACTTGCTCTAAACACAGCTGAAAGCAAGCCTATTTAGGTTACCCACATTCTCACTTAGTCCCTCAGGCCTGAAATTCCTAACCTCATTCTAATTGTTTTGGCCATGTAACCTTTCCTCCATTTTTGGACAATGACTGTTGGAAAGATGGATTCATTTAAGATCTCCCAGCTGCTCCTCAGAAACACTATTCAGGGTCGCTATGGGTCAGAATCGACTCAATGGCACTTAACAACAACAAGTATGTAACACTGTAGGATAAGCAAGCACTAAAAGTTCAGTTTGAACCGAAAGACCAGCAGTTGAACCTCACCAGCCAATCCTTGGAAACCCTATACAGGGTCACTATGCATCAGAACTGACTTGATGGCAATTAACAACATCTAACAATAGTAAATTATTTAACTGTCTACATTTTCTTCTGTATTATTCATGATTGCACATTAGCATACAGTGTCATGTATTGCTAACCATCTATTTTGGTGTCCTTTGGAAGGGAGCCTTGGACCCAATTTTCTGAACAGTTCACCTTTTATTGACTTACATAGCTACCTATGGTACCAGAACAAATCTCTTTCCACACCACGACTGTTTTATTCACCATTGACATCTGGTCTAATTCATTTTTTAAAAAATGTTTGTTCTTTCTCAGTTCTCAGGGATGCTCTTGGCCTTTTGATATATCCTTCATTTTTCTCTTGCCTCATTTGACCTTTCTCCTTGGCATCCATATATGCTTCTTTATTCTTCCATTCAATTTGAGCATGAAAGCCCTGTAGCTATCCCATGCATAATAGTCCCTTCAGATTTCCGTATATACAGTTTTCCTCTTGACATTATTCGCTACTGAACTTTTTGCTCCCAAAACATGGTGACCTACTTTAAGTAGGCTTTTTATGAAGACAGCTTTCCTCATTTTCTGAAATATTAGGTACTTTCCCTGCAGTTATTTCACTTTTCACAAAGTAATGAGCAAGATAGTCACTGTAGAAAATGTGAGATTTCTCACCATAATATAAAAAAATGAAGGTTCGTTTACTCTAATTTGCTGAACTTTTGAATTTTTCTGTTTTTATTTTTTCCTTTACAAAATCCAAACAATACAAACTATTTTGATGATCCATTCTCCCTTTACACAGTAGGAGTTTTCTTCTTCCATCCTTCAATGCATCCTAGCACTGCCTGAAAGGGGATCAGTTCCATTTTAACACAGAATCACCATCAACAAGATGAAGTCAATCCAAAAAATATTTTATCAAACTGTTCATTTTTTTTTTTACTTCTACTTTTTCCCTCTTTCTGAGCCCTGTTTTCCTTTTTCTGTGTGTGTTTCCCTGAAGTCCAAAGCTCTCTCGTACCCAAAATCTCTCTTGATACAGAAAAACGATGATAATGTGCTATTTACTCTATTTACTAATGTATTAATGACTTACAATATTAACCCTCACAAGAGAACCTGATGAAAGAGATAACATTTAAGTCGAATATCTTACTTTCAATGGGAGATTTGAACTTTGTGACATATGTTTCAGGTGATAAATTGGAAGCAAAGGTGACTCAAAAACTAAACTGTAGGTGACAGAGTTCTACATCTTTGTATAGTTCTGACTTGGAGCCTGTCTTAGAAAAGGTCTTCTTTCACTTTGTCTCTAAAGAGATATCCATCTGCTAGGAAATCTGCATCTCTACTCAGGCATGGACAATCTATGTCTTCTTGCCCCTTACATCTCCATAAAAATAAAAGCAGATCCTAGTGGCACTCACTGTATACCTTGGACTTTTGGAAATGCAGGCAGTAGCATTTGCTACAGAGGTTGATTAGCATAGTTCCTAATTAATAACCCTGCCACACTTTGATTATTCAGTAAATTCAGAAACATAAACTAAAAGGAAAAGACAGTGAATTCCATGTAAAATAGAGATTTATAGCATTTTGCAAAACATTTGTCCCTTGCAAACATTGAGAACTAAATTTGCATGCCCTTTCGCTTAATATAGAATGGTGTCTGAAGAGTCCCAGGAAGCAATAGTTTTACATTTCAGTTGGGCTCCAGGTGCTAGCTTTACCACATCGCTATTCTTCTTTAATAGAAAGTTATATGTATCCAGAATTCACAGGTTGGCTTCTATCCAGGATAAGAGTGTAGAGGAGAGGTAATCAATATGCCCTAGCCTGTCCTGCAAGGTTTATTTTAAAGATTACTTTGAGTTATGGTACGGTCTTTATGAAATAGATCATCCTTACAGAGTAAAGCAGATCCACAGAGGTGTCCTGGATGGGTCTTCAGGGAACCAGAGCAAAATGTCAAGAAGCCCTCGAAGTCTCTGTTTTTATTTTATAAGGAGTGGAGGGTCGATAGTAGTGATTGGTAGAGCCCAGTTGATGAAAAGGTCCAAAACATGGGAGGATGCTTCCAGCCGTGATTGGCAGAAGGACCAGTTTGCAGCTTAGAGGCAAGAATTAAAGCTGCATAAGCAACACGAACCAAGCCCAAACACTAGGTAATCTAGAAATAGCCTTGTCAGAAAAGTCATGCTGGAGAGAATTACAGAAATCAATTTTGGTTGCAAGCAAAGTCTTATTTAAAATTTGAGCTTGCTAGGTACTAACAACTATGGGAGACTCTTCGATTCAACAAAATAGAAGGCAAATGCTTTGGGATACTATTGTGTGATTGACATGGTTGGGTTCCAGGAGAAAAATGTGGTGTCTTTATAATGAGTTTAGGAAAAACTTACATTATGGTAAGATACTGTTACACTGTGGTAGTTTATTATTACTCTAAATATTATTAGCAAGTGAAATTTTTTAAAAAAGAAAGAAAGAAAAGAAAAACTTTCATAAAAGTTCTTTATAAACTTTAAGTAATTTATAACCAGTCTACATCCATGTTAATCCACTCACTGAGAACTAGGAGAGTTCCTTTTTTAATGATTCAGAGCTTGTGGTAGGTGACTCTATTCTGTGACAACTGGAAAGCTTAAGTAACAGAAAACAATTATAGTAGAACTGCCTTGGGTGGAGATAAAAGAAGCAGATGGAGGCTATTGGAAGACAATTTGGCCCATGAACCTGATCAAATAAAATATGTGCAAAAGTAATTTGACTAAAATAGCTTCTCATAAGCTCTTGATCCTGAGGGAAATTTCCTAGCTCCATTGTTTTCACCATTTCTCCTCTCCGTCTTCAGTACGTATACACTGTAAACCCTACGCTTGATTCTGCTGTTCCTTTTAAGTATAGGGCCAATGCCTAAATATGTCTGTCTTGTTGCTTCATCTTTAACTTCAGTGTAACCAGTTAAGTCCGTTGTAATATGGCCTTTATCAATAGCTCCACTACAACTAAATCTCTTCACATTCTTCCAACTTCTGTATGACATGGTAAGGGAGTCCCTAAGTGGAATGAATATTTAAGTGCTTGACTACTAACCAAAAAGTTGGTGGTTCAAACCCACTCAGACACCTCAGAAGTATGGCATGACAACTATACCCAAAAGGACAGAGCCTTTAAAATGCTTTGGAGAAGTTCTGTTCTGCACACATAGACACATAGGTTGCCATGAAGTGCAGTCAGTTCAGTGGCAACTAACAACATGGCTTTAATGTTTTGATCGTCTGTCCCTCTTGTAAGAACTAGTTGTCTTCTAGCTTCTATAACTACATTTTCTCCATTCTTAGTCTAAATCCTCTAGAGCTATCTATCCCTAGCCCCTAGTTCTTATTCATATTTTAGTCTTTGATGTTATAATACCTTTCCTATGGGATTTATCCTTCTTGAGGCTTCAACTATCATCTTTAGCTTTCAAATATATACTCCATAGATCAGTCTTGTAATACATTTCCATTGTGGCACTCTAACTCCTATCAAATTATAATCCTTGTCTTTTCTCTTAATTTAGCTTCCTTTCAAATTTTCCAAATTGACTTCTTTTTTTTAATTACTACTCTCCTGGTCCCCCAGATTTCAAATATATTATTTTTTGACTTTGCACTGTTATTTGTTCAATTCAAATCATTGCCACATCTGAGGGATTATTCTCCTGGGCTCATTCTTTTTAATTTCAGTCATTATCATACTAATCATGGCCATCAGAGAATTAGCAAAAAAGAGATAGACCCTCCAAGATGGATTGACACAGAGGCATCAACAACAGGCTCAAACATAGGAGAGGTTGTGATGATGGCACAAGTCCATGTTTCCTCTTGTTGTACGTTGTATTTCTGAAAGTCAGAAATGACTCCATAGCATCTAAAAACAACCAAATCATGGTCAATTGCCCGTTGCATGAATTATTTTGATAGCTTTGTAAAGGTATCATTGTCTCTATTCTCTTCTCAAACTCAATCAAAAGAAAATATTTATTGCGTGTCTATTATATTCTAGGAATCCTGGTGTGGTGCTGTAGGATAAACACTGGATTGCAAGGTCAGTTTAAGCTGCAAGGTCAGTGGTTCAAGCTCACCAGCTGCTCCTTAGAAACCCTATACAGGGTTGCTATGAGTTGGGACTTGATGTCACTTAACAACAATTATATTCTAAATAATATATCTTCTACATCTCTGCCTAATTAATATTCACAAACCACTGCTCTTTTTCATGTTTTTCTCCATTTTAAAAGTGAACGAGGATATATGGGTTCTTTCCTTCTAATTACATTGATCTCTTCATTTCCTTAACTATGTGTTGTTATCATTCTCTGATCTTTGAAATGCTGTGCTGTTTTTGCTATTAGCACATTGATGAAGTGCCGGAGGCACTCACTCATCTATGCCAAGAAATATGGAAGATGATTACCTGGCCAATAGATTGGAGGCAATCAATATTTATGTCCATTCCAAAGAGAAGTACCCACAAGAATTCAGAAACCATTGGACAATATAATTAATATCACATGTAAGTACAATTTTGCTAAAGATAATTCAAAAATGGCTACAAAAGTACATTGACAGGGAACTGCCAAAGGTCCAAGCTGAATTCAGACAAGGATATGGAATAAGGAATATCATTGCTGATGTCAGATGGATCTTGACTGAAAAGAGGAATACCAGAAAGATGCTTACTTGTGTTTTATTGACTATGCAAAGGCTTTCAGTCGTGTGGATCATGACAAGCTATGGACAACACTGCAGAAAATGAATATTCCAGAACACTTAATTGTGTTCATGAGGAACCTGTACATAGACCAAGAAGCAGTTTTTTGAACAAAACAAGGAGACAGTCAATGGCTTGAAATCAGGAAAGGCTTGTGCCAAGGTTGTATTCTTTCACCATATTATTCATCTGTACACTGAACAAATTATCTGAGAAGCTGGCTTATATGAAGAAGATAATGGCATCAGGATTGGAGGAAGACTCATTAACAACCTGTTATATACAGATAATACAATCTTGCTTGTTGAAAATCAAGGACCACTGTTGAAAATCAAGGACCACAGCCTTCAGTATGGATTGCACTTCAGTGTAAAGAAAACAAAACTTTTCACCACTGGATTAATAAACAACATCATGATAAATAGAGAAAAGATTGAAGGTGTCAAAGACTTAATTATGCTTGGATCCACTATCAATACTCACATAAACAGCAGTCATGAAAGCAAATGAAATGTTGCCTTAAGCAAATCTGCTGCACAAGACCTTTTTAGTGTTAAAGAGCAAAGATGTCAGTTTGAGAACTAAGGTGCATGGTATTTTCAATAGCTCCATATGCATGTGAAAGTTGGATAGTGAAAAAGGACGATATTGAAGAATTGATTCATTTGAGTGATGGTGTTGGAGAAGAATATTAAAAGTACCATAGACTACCAGAAGAACAAACATATTTGTGTTGGAAGAAGTACAGCCTGAATTCTCACTAGCAGCCAAGATGGCAAGGCTTTGTCTCTCATACTTGGGACATATTTTTCAGGAGGGACCAGTCCCTGGAGAAGGACATCATGCTACATAAAGTGGAGGATCATTGAAAAAGAGGAAGACCCCCCAATGAGATGGATTGTCACAATGACAAAAGCAATTGGTTCAAGCTTAACAAATGTGAGGCTGACTCAGGAATGGACAGTGTTTCATTTGGTTGTGCTTAATGTGACTATGAGTCAGAATTGATTCAAGGGCATCTAATAATAACAACATAAATTCTGTACTTTTATGAAACCTATCCTTCACATTTTTACATAAAGCATGTCCTGGCCAATCCTAGACCAAAAAGGATATTTCCTTAAATTTTGCTACTACTTTTCTATGGCATTCAATCTAAAATGTGCCTTGCACTCTCTTATATTATCTATTGTATATGGACCATCTGTCTCAAAAGATAATATAATATTTAATTCCATTTAGATGGTGATGGAGAATACTTTGGTGGCTATCAAGAGTTAGTGGAGAATGTGGATTGCATGTGGAAGTTTTGGGGTGATCAAACTACTCGGTATCCTGATTGTGATCTATCCATATGTTAATATTCATAAAACTGTACTTTTTTAAAAGTTAATTTTCCTATATGATCATTGATAAAATACTCAGGTGTATGGATGATATCTCTACCTTTTTCATTTTGAAAACCTTGGAATAGAAAAGGAAGCTATGAAAAGATTAGAGCTGGCTTTTAGATAAAGTATTAAAATCAGATTTGATCTTCTGGGTTATGCACGGCTCCATAATGAATTCATGGGTCTATGTAGATTGTATATAGATTACTATAAGCACAAAGAGAAACCAGAAGCAGATTAGGGTTTTACAGTTTCACTCAGCCAATTTAGCAAATAGGCAAAAACCTGTCTCCCAAAATATTTTCACATGGATTGTGGCTATGGGTGAATGTGACAGTAAAATGCTAAGTATAAGTACAAAGAATCAATTCTGATGGTAATAGAAATTTGGAGGCATTTGATCACAATTTGATTTTACCTCTTAATTCTGGGTTAATAGAACTAGTAAAGGGTTCAATCTCACCCAGAGTCCATAGTTTTCCTGTACTGTAGTTTCCTATCTTGATAGAAACTATTGTGGTATTTATACACTGACACAAAACAAATAAAACAATGACTTGTTTTACAATTTATGCAGCTGACTTCATGCATTTTTTACAACATTATCATGTTTCAGAGTTATAAATTTTTATCCTTCTGCAATTTGGGATACAATGGGGGATGTTATGGGGGGATATATATCATCTTTGACTCCCATCTGATGTTACATTCATGGCTAAATGCCTGACTCTGGTTGAGCTTTACCAACAACTTTCATTTTGGAGGATACTCTTCCTATTCTTTTATAATTCTCATCAATCCTAAAGTTACCAGCTTAGGGAATCATGCCTTTGCAAGCAGTTGAAACTTCCACAACTTGTTGTTAGGTAGAAATCTTTGGACCCAAGGCATGATGGATATATCTTAAAGCTAGAGCAGCCTGCTTTGTTAAGGTTATCTGCTACAATTTCTTTTATTGCTTTCACAGCTGGAGACTTTCTTATTGAAATGTAATCAGCACTGTAATCGCCTTGGCACTCTCCATGCTCCCAGTGATCTCTTCAGAGGCCTTGAAATACTCCTCCTTGAGGAAAGCATGAGTTTCTATAACATCTACTGCAAAGGCCCCAGGCTCTCTGTGGGAAATCTCAGATTTTATGTGATGAGCACTCCCCACTGACCCCCAACCCTGCTGAACTATCTCATCCGAACATGCTAGTCAAGGTTCAAATGTTTCCTTCCCAAGAACAAAAGCAGGATTTGAACATAATCTCTTTTAGAGACCTTGGGTTCAAACAGATGAGAGCTCTAAAGTGTGTTGGGTGTCTTCTCTTGAGCTTTGGACTCACATATTAAGGAGACCTGGGCAAAAACAAGTTTTCCCAGAAAGAGGCTCAACATATAAACATGATTTCCCTTCTACTTCAAGTTACATTCATATGGGTGATATCTGAACACCATTTTCTTAAAGAACTCTGTGTCATTGAGGACAGTTTATTTAACTACCCTCAGACAGCACTCCTTTGGGAGTTTAATAGGCTCTACAAATGGACTCCTGGTGTGGTACAGTACGATAATCACTGGACAGCCAGGCATAAGATCAGCAGTTCCAATTTACCAGGTCCTCCTCTGAAACCCTATACAGGGTGGCTATGAGTCAGAACCAACTCGATGCCATTTAAAAACAACAATATAGATAGCACAAGAAGCCCTGTTGGCACATTATATTCAGCATTGGGCTGCTAACCAAAAGCCCATTGGTTTGAACCCACCAGACACTCCAGTAGAAAGATGAGTAAATCTGCTTCTGTAAAGACTTACAACCTCAGAAAACCTTTGGAGCAGTTCTACTCTGACCTATAGGGTCACTATGAGTGAGAATCCACTCAATACAAGTAAGTTACAAAGAACACAGAGCCAATATGCAGAAACTCAAAGAAAATCAATATAGTTAACTAATTATGCTTAGCAATAGCAGTATTCCTAATAAAAAAGATTGTGCTAAAAAAGATATCACAAGGCAAGTTTAAACAAAGGAGATCATTGATTTCAGCCTGAGAATTCTAGACTTTGAATCTTTCTGAAAGATCCCACCCTTTGCAACTTCCATTGTTTCCGGCCAAATGCTGCAGCTAGTTCAGTTCCATCCTTGTCTCTTGATTCCCCTTTTCTAGTTCAGATTCCTGTTTACTTTCTCTTCTTACTTCTGTCTTTCTGTGTCCTCTCGCCATTTCTCTTTTCCCCTCTGTCACGCTACACTTGTTAAAAATTGTTATTTGCATATAGCATTTACAATAACTTCATATCCTAGCAAAGTGACTTGCCTGGGTGAGGCATGCAATAAATATTCATTAAAGATGACTTTTCCCCCCTCTATTTTTGCCACAGTTCCTCACCCCACTGAGCCATCGATCTTTTTGTAGGTCACAGAATAAATGGAATGCAAGGATTTCACTTCAGGAAGAAACAAGAATCAGGACTTTTGTCACTGACTTTCATGAACTGGGCTTCCAACTTTTAAATGTGGTGCATAATTGACACTTTGATACTTTTAGGCTATGGTGTATTCTCACACTCTGAGGGGGAAAAAATACTTGCTGACACAATCAGGAAACAGATGGTGACAAAGATCTTATACTTTGGTGCCAATCAATATGTTTTACTTGCCACTACTAAAATCTCATTTGTGGGACCTAGGAATTTAAAGGAATTTGTCTGTTCTTTTTTCTATCCTTTAAAGAATCTTTTTAAGAATCTTCAGGACTTATAAGTTTCACTTTGATTTTCCTTTTCATTATTAATAAAGAAATTCTAGGATAGTTTTTTGTTGTGTTTGCCATAAAAATAATGAATTAAAAAGTTTTTGTTTTGTTTTTTTTTTTCCTTTTCACTGTCAGTGACAGATTAAGTATCTAACTCACTTAACTTTTGCCCATCCCCCACTCCCACACCACTGTCCAAATTTCCACTCCTGAGTATTGTAGCTCCCCTGGCCTCAAAAAAAAAAAAAATCTTCTGAAGAACGTTAAATTCTGAGATTGCTCATTGAAGGACAACAGAACAACCATTCACATCCTTTCATACCTGTTTATTTACATTATACTATTTGCCAATAGTAAGGAGCTCTGGTAGCGTAGTGGTTACGAATCTGGCTGCGAACCGGAAGGTCAACAGTTCGAAACTACCAGCTGCTCCGCGGGAGAAAGATAAGGCGATCTGCTCCCGTAAAGATTTAGAGCCTCGGAAACCCTATTCAGGGTCGCTATGGGTCGAAACCGACTCGACAGCACTTAACAACAACAACAACATTTGCCAACAGTAAATAAAAAGCATTATGTATAGAAGGGGTAGATGGTAACACTATTAATCAGAACATGAAAAATGTATGAGTTAGCAGTCTATATTTGAGAAGAAAATCAGACAATTGCATTTGACTGGAAACTCTTCCACCAGACCAGAAGGTTCTAAATGGCAGAGACAACGCCTTCTTCTATCTCAGTGCCTATACATATAGTCATGTTTAACAAGCATTTGCTGAGTTCAGTCTAAAGCTGTCTATGAACTCGCCAGATAGATGGTCACAAAAGAATCTTTCCATGTTAATGCATCCTTAATATATTTGATTTGCATTGTGACTTTTAGCATTTAGGATGTGTAGGTGAATTAATCTTTATGGACAACTATAGGAATCTGATTTAATGAGATATCTTTTATTCCATTGGGTTTTTTCTCCCAATGTTAAAATCAGACACTGATAGCTCTCAAATAATTTGGAAATATATGTTGAACAGAAGAACCCCAGGAAGGATGTAGAGTTAGAAAGCTACAACGTGTTGATTGTATACTTTATGCAAAGCACACACAATATATCATTTAATCCTTTAAAAATATGCAAAAGAGATACTATTTGTTCTCATTCCAAGCACTAGAATACAAGGATTCAAATACATTAGTTAACTAGCCTAAACCCACAGAGTTTGTAGCATAGGTGTGGTACAAACCTAAGTCTGCCTGTCTGCAATTTTGTTGCACAAAAAGATTTCCGTTGTTGCTATTAGGTGTCATTCAGTTGGTTCTCACTCAGCGACCCTACGTACAACAGAACAAAACACTGCCCAGTCCTATGCCGTCTTCACATCTTTCCTACGTTTGAGCCAATTGTTGTAGCCACTGTGTCACTCCATTTTGTTAAGGGCCTTCCTCTTTTTCCCTGACCCTCTACTTTACCAAGCATAATGTTTTTCTCCAGGGTTGTTGGTCTCCTGAAAACATGTCCAAAGTACATGGGATAAAGACTTGCCATCCTCACTTGTAAGGAACATTCTTCTGGTTGTACTTCTTCCAAGGAAGATCTATTCATTCTTCTTGAATACCTAATATATTAAATATTCTCCATCAAAAACATATTTCAAAGGCATCAACTATTTGGTTTTCCTGTTCATTGTTCAACTTTCATATGCATATGAGGCCATTGAAAATGCCATAGTTTGTATCAGGTGCATCTTTGTCCTCAAAGTGATAACTTTGTTTTTTAGAACTTTAAAGGACTTTTTGGCAGCAGATTTGCTGAACATAAATACATTCGTTCTTTGATTTCTTAATTGCTACGTCCATGGGTGAAGTCCTGGTGTGACAGTGGCCTACTAACTACAAGATTGGAAGTTCAAATCCACTTCAGAAACCCCATACAGAGTCACTATGAGTGGGAACCTACTTGATGGCACTTAACAACAATGGCAACAACAACTTCCATGGTCAGTGATTGTGGATCCAACTAAAATAAAATCCTTGACAACCGCAATATTGTCTCTATCATAATGTCCCTAGTGGTCTAGTTGTGAGAATTGTTGTTTTCTCTATGTTGAGGTGTAATCCATGCTGAAGGCTGTAGTGTTTGATCTTCATCAGTAAGTGTTGCAAGGTCTCTTCACCTTCAGCAAGTAAGGTTATGTCATCTGCATACCACAAGTCGTTAATGAGTCTTCCTCCAGTCTTGATGTACTATTCTTCATAGTCCAGTTTCTAGGACTATTTGCTCAGTATACAGATTTAATAAGTATGGTAAGGTAAAAGAATACATCCCTAATGTACACATTTCCTGATTTTAAGCCATGCAGTCATTCCATTCTAATGACTGTCTGTTGATCTATTTACAGATCTGCATCCTAGTGTAGCCCTATGGGATAAAACACTGGACTGCAAGGTCAGTTTGAGCCACAAGGTCGGCTGTTCAAACTCATCAACTGCCCCTTGGAAACTCAATACAGGGTCACTATCACTTAGAACTGACTGGACTGGACAACACTTAAGAACAATGAGTGTAGTTAATTCCCATTCTTTGCAATCTTATCCGTAACAATCAATGGTTTCTTTTGACACATCAAGTCTAATGTCTTTTATCAAACAAAGGTTCAATAAAACAAAACTCCTGGTGTGGCCCTGTAGGATCAGTACTGGACTGTGTACCGCAACGTTGGCAGCTCAAACCCACCAGCTGCTACTCAGAAACCCTATAGAGGGTTACTATGAGTCAAAACCAACTTGACAACACTTAACAACAACAACAACAAACATCACTCTGGTATGCTCTGCTTTAGCCAAGATCCATCTGACATTAGTAATAATATACCTCAATCTACATTCTCTTCTGAATCTGGCTTGAATTTCTGGCAGTTCACCTTAATATACTGCTGCAACAATTTTAAAATTATTTTCTGCAAAATTTCACTCACAGGTGGTATATAGATATTGTTTGATAATTTCTGCATCCTGTTGGGTAATTTTTCTTGGGAATAGCCATGTATATAGATTGCTTCCATTCAGTAGTCCAAGTAGCTGTCCTCCAAATTTCTTGGCATAGATGAGTGAGTGCTTCCAATGTTGCAATCATTTGTTAAAATATCTTCATTGAGATACCATCAGTTTCTGGAACCTTTTCTTTCACCAATGCAGCCTTGACATTTTGCTTCATCACCACGTGTTCTTGATCACATACTACTTCTTGAATTGGCCATTTTAAATGATACAACCATATGGTCTACTATGCCAAGAATGATGAATCGAAGAGCAATTGTTGTTCTTAGGAGCCATCGAGTCGGTACCAACTCATAGCAACCCTAATGTACAACAGAACAAAACACTGCCTGGTCCTGTGCTAACCTCACTATTGTTGCCATGCTTTAGTCCATTGATGCTGCCACTTTGCCAATCCATCTCACTTGGGGTCTTCTTCTTTTTCTCAGACCCTCCACATTATTAAACATGATATCATTCTTAAGTGACTGGTCCCTCCTGACAATATGTCCAAAGTATGAGAGACAAAGTTTGGCCATCCTGGCCTCCAAGAACCCCTCTGGCTGCACTTCTTTCAACACAGATCTGTTGGTTCTTTTGGCAGCCCATGGCACTTTCAATATTCTCCTCCAACACCATAACTCAAAAGCATCAATTCTTATGCTGTCTTCCATATTCAATGTCCAACCTCCACATGCATGTGAGGTTATTGAAAAATACCATGGCTTGGGTCAGGTACACCTTAGTCCCTAAACTGACAACTTTGCTCTTCAATACTTTAAAAAGGTCTTGTGCAGCAGATTTGCTTAATGCAATACATAGTTTGGTTTCTTTCTTGACTGCTGCTTCCATGAATGTTGATAATTGATCCAAGAAGAAAGAAAGTTCAATCTTTTCTTCTCCTATGATAAGAATATTGTTTACTGGTTCAGTGGTGAGGATTTTTGTTTTCTTTACGTTGAGATGCAATCCATACCAAAGGCTTTGGTCTTTGATCTTCATCAGTAAATATTTTAAGTCCTCTTCACTTTCAACAAGCAAGGTTTTTTCATCTGCATATCACAGGTTGTTGATGAGTCTTCCTATGATCGTTTTTCTTCACACAACCCAGCTTTTCAGATTATTTGCTCAGATACAGGTTGAATAAGTATGGTGAAAGAATACAACCTTGTCACACACCTTTCTTAATTTTAAAACAGTCAGTGTTCCTATGTTCTGTTTGAACAACATATAATCCAGATTCTCAGATTATTTGTTCATCATACAGATTGAATAAATATGGTGAAAGAATACAACTCTAATTTTAAACCATTCAGTGTTCCCATGCTCTGTTCGAACAACTGCTTCTTGGTCCATGTATAGATTCCTCATGAGCACAATTAAGTGTTCCAAAAAATACTTATACTTCGCAATGCTTTCCATAGCTTGTCATGATCCACACAATCGAAAGCCTTTGCGTAGTCAATAAAGCACAGGTACTTTCTGGTACTCTCTGCTTTCAGCCAAGATCCATTGGACATCAGTAATGATATCCCTCATTCTGTGGCCTCTTCTGAATCCAGCTTGAACCTCTGGAAGTTCTCTGTCAATGTATGCTTGCAGTCATTTCTGTATTACCTTTAGTAAAACTTTACTCACGTGGAATATCAAAGATATTATCTGATGATTTCTGCATTCTGTTGGGTCACCTCTCTTTAGAATGGTCACAAATACGGATCTCTTCCAATCAATAGCATCGCATTAATTGTTAAAAGAGTATTTCATTATCTATTCTGAAGTGCAATGCTGTCAATGATAGGATAATAACCATATGCCTACAAGGAAGATTACTTAATGTGAGTAATTATTCAAGTGTATGCATCAACCGCTAATGTCAAAGGTTAAGACATTTAAGATTTTTACCAATTTCTGCAGTCTGAAATTGATGAAGCATGCAATCAAAATGCATTGATAGCTACTGCTTATTGGAATTGGAACATTAGAAACAAGAAATTAACTTTAATTTTTGGTCTGCACAAACTCTGTGCTTCTGTTTTTATAACCCTAAAGATATCACTGTCTTTACTCTGTTACTTCTCCAGAAATTTACCTGTACAGTTTTAGGCTCTGATATCATACCTGCACATACAAGTTTGTTTTTGCCCTTTTTAGAAGTTCTTCCTAGAAGTCTATGAATGGTCAAATCCAGATGTAGCTCTCCCTCAAATTTCATACTTCCTGATAAACTCACCAAGGACCCCTGGAGGCACAGTGGTTAAAACAATCAGTTGCTAACTGAAAGGTCATCAGTTTAACCCACCAGCTGTTCTGCAAAGAAATATGTAGCAATCTGCTTCAGTAAATATTACAGCCTTGGAAACCCTATGAGGTTGTTTTACTCAATCCTGGTGTGGTGCTATGGATTAATGCATTGGACTGCAAAGTTGGTTTGAACCACAAGGTTGGTGGTTCAAGCTCACCAGCTGCTCCTCAGAAACCCTATTCAGGGTCGCTATGGGTGGGAACCAACTTGATGGCTCTTAACAACAACAATACGACTGATAAGGGTCTAAATCAACAGATGCAGATAAACTCTAAACTCCAAACTGATAAAAATCTGAGCAAAAACACTCTCATAGAGATGGAGCATCTGGGGACTTTAGACCCAGAGAGGGAGAGGGGCTGTGTGCTGACAATCAGGGGACAGGCTTGCAGGGTATATTGTGGTTGGTTGATGATGCATGGAGGGGATTGTAACCGTGGCAATGAAATGGTATATGATAGGATGAATGTAAAGCTAATGTTCTCCCATGTAAACTATCACATAATCACATAATTCACAATAAAACATAAAAAAAAAATAAAAACAGTCTCATAGAAATGAATGCATGACCTATGTATCATATATTTTCTCTGCTTAAAACTGTCAAATCAATCAATGTTTTATTCAGAGTATAAAACACGTACAAGACCTTCATCTGAACCCACATCAATGACATCTCTGATAACCTCTCCTGTTCTCTCCCTAGCTCATGATGCTACCTGTGTCCATTCCACTCCACTTCCACACTCCCACATCAGCATCTTTGCACTGGTTGTTCCCTCTGCTACTTCCCTCCAGCTACTTAATTAAATAACTTACTCTTACTTCCATCCAGTACTTGTTCAAAAGTCACCTTCTCAAAGAGTAGATACTCAAGCCTCCCAATTTAAATTTGAACCAAACATAACTCAGCATTTTTTATCTCCATTAACCTAATCAACACCTTTTTTCATAATATTTAATACTTTCTAACAGGTTATATAACCAACAACAGCTGCAAAAGTACGTCATCAGGGAACAGCCAAAAATGCGAGCAGGATTCAGAAGACGACACGGAACTAGAGGTATCATTGCTGATGTCAGATGTATCTTGACTGTGCAGGTAAACTGAAAGCAGAGAATACCAGAAAGATGTTTACTTGTATTTTGTTGACTGTGCAAAAGTTTTTGACTGTGTGGATGATAACAAGCTATGTATAACATGACAAAGAACGGGCAAACCAGAACTCTTAGTTTTGCTCATGAGGAATCTGTACATAGAACAAGAGGCAGTCATTCAAACAGAACATGGAGATACTAAATGGCTTAAAATCAGGAATGGTGTGCACCAGGGTTGTATCCTTTCACCATGCTTATTCAATATCTGTGCTGAGCAAATAACCTGAGAAGTTGGATTACCTGTAGAAAAATGTGACATCAGGATTGGAAGAAGACTCCTTAACATGCAACATGCAAATGATACAGCCCTGCTTGCTGAAAAAGGGAGGAGACTTAAAATACATACTGATGAAGACCAAAGGCTAAAACCTTCGGTATGTGTTGCATCTCAATGTATAGAAAACAAAAATACTCACCACTAGACCAATAAATAACATCATGATAAAAGGAGAGAACATTGAGGTTGTCAAAGGCTTCCTTTTGCTTGGATCCACAATGAAGCAAATAGCAGTCAAGAAATCAAATGACATATTGCATTAGGCAAATCTGCTGCACAAGACCTCTTTAAAGTGTTCACAAGAAAAAATACCAGTTTGAGGACTAAAGTGAGCCTGATTCAAGCCAGAATATTTACAATTGCCTTATATGCATGTGAAAGTTGGACAATGAAAAAGGAAGATTATCAAAGAACTAATGCATGTGAGTCGTGGTGTTGGAGAAGAATATTGAAGGTGCCATGGACTACCAAAGAATAAACAGGTCTGTGCTAGAAGAAGTACAGCCAGAATGTTCCTAAGAAGCCAGGATGGTCTTACTTGTCTCTCATATTTGGGGTATATTATCAGTAGGGACTAGTGTCTGGAAAAGGACATCATGCTTGGTATAATGGAGGGTCAGCAAAAAAGAGGAAGACCCCCAATGAGATGGCATGGTAGAAGTAAGTAGTCATCGGCTCCAGCGTTACAGTTGTGAGGATGGTATAGAACTCAGCAGTGTTTCCTTCTGTTGTGTATAGGGTTGCTATGAGTCAGAACTGACTCAACAGCACTGAATAATAACAACAGCAGATTCTATATTTTAATGAGTTATTGGTATCATCATTTATTCTCTATGTTCCCTCATTAGAATGTAAACTTCACAAGGGCAGAGACTGTTTGAAATTTTATACAGGGATGTATCCCAAGCACTTAGGATAGTTCATACAGCAGGTGGTCACTATACAAATGGTTATTCCTGTAAGCACACATATATCTGTGTATTCTTTGTCATCTGAATTTATCAGAAGAAGGAACATAATACAATATGAAGAACTGAAATAAATAGCCTAGTGTCTGAACTTAAATTCAACTCAAGATGCCTCATTTTTCTTGTATCAATATATCCAACAATAGTATCTCATTGTTGTTGTTAAGTGATGCAAAAACGTAAGCACCAATCATTCTTCCCACAACTCTCTCTACTTACTCCTTAGTAGTGACCTATACTCCATTGCAGTGGTCACACAAAACTCTGACACCATATTAACAGCTATGGAAATTACTAAGGAAGTTAACAGGTTAAAATTGGGGTTCAGAAATGCTCAGGGCACAGTAGTTGTAATCAGCTGTTAATTCATGTCCATAGAACACATTGCTTGACCACAAGCCTCAACCTAAAGGCACTTGGCTATAGCTACATTTGTCAGCAAACCTAGATCCCCACCTTAATTGCCTGAAGACACTCCACTCTGCAAGCAAGCTTCCTGCCCAAAGTCACTCAGCTTTACTTACTCCATGGGCTGGGAAATCCACTGCTCTGTCTCATGCTCTGGTTCTTGGTTTTGCTGCTACTGCTCCTCTACCACTCCTCTGGTGTCACAGATTTCTGTCCCTGGGTCAAGGAGGTTCAATGTGCAGGAGCATTGGGGTAAAACAGTCGTGCTCCCCTCCTGAATTTTCTTCTCAGAAGGTAGTGAGATCTCCTTTCCTGCCTCTGAGGTGATTTATTTTATACCAATGCCAGCATTGCAAGCTTTTACAATTATAGTTAAATCTGCTAACATCCAGAGCTTAATCAAGTCATCCTATCAGTATCTTCTCCCACTTTCTCTTTCCCAGACCCAGCAGGTTAAAAACATTTTGTGGGAATTATGACTGTAGCTAGAAGAAGCATTGCAGAACTCACTCTACTGCAGGTGACCTCAAGTCAGTTCTGACTCATAAGACTGTATGTACAACAGAACCAAACACGACCCAGGCCTGCACCCTCGTCACAATTATAGTTATGTTTGAGCCCATTATTGTTGCCACTATGTCAATCCATTAATTTAAGCGTTTTCATCTTTTCCCCTGACCCTACACATTTCTGAGCATAATTTCCAAGTTCCTTCTCCAGGGACTGGTACCTCCTGACATTTCTACAGTACCAGAGTCTCGCCATCCTCTGACTGCAGTTCTTTCGAGACTGATTTTTTTGTTCTTTTGACAGTCCATGGTACCTTCCCTATCCATTATCAATACCATAATTGAAACGTATAAATTCTTAGATCTTTTTCCTATTCATTTTCCAACTTTTACATGAATATAAGGCAATCGTAAATACTCTGGCTTAGGTAAGTTGATCGTTAGTCCTTAAACTGATATCTTTGCTCTTTAACACTATTTAAAGAGGTCTTGTGCAGCAGATTTGCATAATGCAATATGTCATTTGATTTCTTGGCTAATGTTTTCATGAGGATTGATTGTGGATCCAAGCAAAATGAAGTCCTTGACAACTTCAATCTTTTCTCCATTTATTATGATGCTATTTACTGGTCCAGTTGTAAGGAGATCTGTTTTCTTTTCATAGAGGTGCAATTCATACTGAAGGCCGTGATCTTTGATCTTCATCAGTAAGTATTTAAGGCCTCTTCACTTCAAGCAAGTAAGGTTGTATCATCTGCATATTGCAGGTAATTAATGAGTCTTCCTCCAACTCTGATGTCATGATTCTTCATATAATCCAGCTTCTCAAATTATTTGCTCAGCATACAGATTGAATTGTTGTTGTTATTAAGTGACATAGAGTCAAGTCTGACTCATAGAGACCATCTAAAGGGTTTCTAAGGAACAATTCTACCAAATTCTTCAGTCTTAACTTGATCAGAAATGCAATCAAGATACATTGATAATTACTGGTGATTGGAATGCAAAATCTGGAAACAAACAGGAAAGATCAGTAGTAGGAAAATATGGCCTTGGTGATAGAAATTATGCTGGAGATCACATGACAGAATTTTACAAAACCAATGACTTATTTATATCAAATACCTTTTTAAGATTCACCAGCCACTCCTTGAGTTTTAACTGCTGACTTTGAAGTTGAAATCGACCTTGCAGTCCTGACCCAATCCTTGGTAATTTCAGTTACCTCATATGCATGTGAAAGTTGGACAATGAATAAGAAAGACCATAGAAGAATTGATGCATTTGAGTTATGGTGTTGGAGAAGAATATTAAAAGTACCATAGACTGCCAGAAGAACAAATCTATATTGGAAGAAGTAGAACCAGAAGCCAGTATGACCAGACTTTGTCTAATATACTTCAGATATATTATCAGGAGGGGCCAGTCCATGGCGTACACATCATGCTTGATAAAGTGAAGGGTCAGTGAAAAAAAGGGTAACCCCCAACAAGATGGATTGGCACAGTGGCAGCAGCAATAGGTTCAAGTGTAACTATTGTGGGGTTGACATAATATTGTACGTAAGGTCACTATGAATTGGAACTGACTTGATGGCACCTAACAACAACAACAATACATACACACACACCGAGTCATGAGTAACTTGTGATCCATGATACTCTGAAATTGGACATTCTGGATTATGAATTAGTTTTGTTTCTAAATCTACCTTTAATTTGAATTTGTATGTATGTCAGAAAAGTCAAGTATGCTTTATATATATCATTTGTCAAGTTAGTCAAAAGTAATACATACTGTATATTTCTATGCATAAAAAGACATTAAATACTTCCAGATACACTACAAACATATTTTTCATAAAAACACAGTAATAATTATTTTTTTATTCATATCCCAAAGTAGTGTCCATTTGTTAATATCAACCATTGTATGTTCCACAGTTTTTAATGTAACAGGGTTTGGGCCCACAGATGGCCGTATATGAGGTCAGAAGTATGTATATTTAGTTGGATGTTGTTCATGCAAACATTATGTGGTACATAACTGAATATGTTCTGTGTGTGTGTGTGTGAGAGAGAGAGAGAGAGAGAGATAAGCCCTACTGACAGAGTGGGTTAAGCAATGGGTTGATAACTTCAGGGCAGGTGGTTCAAATCCACCATCTGCTCTTTCTGCTTCCATAAAGATTTCCAGTCTCAGAAACCCAAAGAAGTATCTCTCACTGTCTTAAAGGGTTGTTATGAGTTGGCATCAACTCAGTGGTGGAGGTGGGTATAGATAAATATATATGCAGTTAAATGGTGTGTTTGAATCTAAGACCTCAAAGCCTGTGAAAGCATACTATTACATAAACTGAAAAATGTCATCATAAAGACTGGCCAATTTGTCTTTTCATCTGTCTCCAACTGTCTGTTCATCTTCAGTTTCTTACTGCCCCTTTTCTCTTTGCTGTTCTCTCAGACATAACCCACTATTTTTCCCAACTCAAGAGGAAAACAGTCTTCCATCAAACATCGTGCTCGAGCCCAGACTTCCTTGAGCACTGAATCAGATTTATTGCTGGCTTCCCTACTTATCAATACAGCCAGTTTATACACCTTACTCTATCTCGACAGCCATCTTTCCAGACATCAAGAACCAAGGTTTACATAGACTCTTGACTTTATCTGAGCCCTGTGATGTACAATATCATGGCAACAAGGCATTTTCTCTTTGTTCTGGGGAAACTTGAGCCATAATGTGCTAGCCTAGCATTCATGCTGACTGTGATAAAGCACACACCAAGCTTTTTCTCTCACTCTTCTTTCCCTTCTCTCTCTCTATTCTCTCCTCTCTCTCTCTTTTAAAGAAACAGGTGTTGGCATGGATTAGAGAAAAATTACATCATTTCAAAGAGAAGAGGAGAAATGGAAAACAGGAGAAAAAAATAAGTGGCAATGAGACCCAAATACATTTGCACATATAAAGCTGTTCTAATGAGAGCCAAATTGATTTGACATTCAGTGGCAGTTTGAAGCCAAGAAAAGCAAAGCAGGCTACAAAAGGCCTAGCTCATTGTTTATGGAGCGTCATACTCTATCATCTGCGAGAGCAATAACAGGGATGAGAAGACCCTTAAAGACAGGGTGTGTACTGGGAAGGGCTTCATGGATACCACCAATATCAGATCTGATAGACGGATTGGACACAGCTGTCAGATGAGGCAGAAATTCCCTGCAGATTACACATTAGCCAGCAAATTTGTAAAGTGTTTGCTATTTTAGAGGATTTGTGTTATGCACAGGAAGGCAAATTTTGTGTTAAAAAAAAATATCTTCATAAAAATACAAACCTATAAAGAAGAGTAATTAATTGTGTGTCATTCAAATAGAAACATATGAATTATGTTATAGAAGCATTATTACCATCACAAAAAGGATGATTTCCTCATGGGGAGCAATATACACCTCAGGTATGCACATGGACAAAGTCAACAGAAGGGAGAAAATAATATTAAAATAAAATGCATTTGCCTTAACCTTAATTTTTAAGAAGAAAGTTTTATAAATGTTTGGCTATTTCAGTGCTATTATCTGACCAGGGATTTACTATTATGCAGCTCACTATTATAAATACCTGGAAAGGAATGAGGTGTTTATTAAATGTCAACACATGACAAGGTGGATTAAATAAACCTTCCAAGAAATATGTGAACTGCTAGAGAGTTGCAGTCTGTGTATAAATAAGAGTTTTTCTTCCTCCCTACCTTCCAGTCTGAAGCCCAGTCTAAGTATTGCTTTGATATTAGATTCTGTATAAGATTCAGATATTAGTGCTGACATTTAGACTTCACAAAGGAGAGCTGATTTCATTGCAGGGTCTTTTCTGAGCGATAGCCAATCCAAAATTTCAGCCTCTTTCATCTCAACCTTCTAAACACTCATAGGGCGAAGAATAGAATGTGATCTTAAGCAATCAATCTGTTGTTAAGTGCCGTAGAGTGACCCTGCATAGGGTTTCTGAGGAGTAGTAGGTGGGTTTGAACTGCCATCCTTGTGGTTTGAAGTCCAGTGCTGATCCTATAGGGCCATACCAGGAGTCCTTACATAATCTAGTAAAGATTTTACAGCCCCATAATTTGTATACAAGACAAAGAGCAAATACACATCCAATATGTTGTGACAGGGAACTGTTGTTGTTGTTAAGTGCCATCAAGTTGGTTTTGACTCACAGTGACCCTGTGTTTCTAAGGAGCAACTGGTGGGTTTGAACTCCTGACCTTTTGGTTTGCTCTCCAGTGCTGATCCTACAGCACCACCCAGGAGTTACTTCTTAGTAATTAACTGCAACTATTAATTTAAGCTTATACATGTACCTTGAGTTAGTTCCAACTCATAAAGTCACTATATAGGGTTTCTGAGGAGCTGCTGGTGAGGTTACCTTGCCAACCTTGAAGTTAGCAGTCCAGTGCTTATCCTACAGCACCACCACATCAGGACTCCACATACACATATACATCTTTAACATAAGCTCAAAAAGAGAAATGACAATATAATAATATAGTAGAATCTTTGGGAGAAAGATGAGGCTTTCTGCTTCCGTAAAGATTTACTTCCTTGGAAACCCTTTACAGGGTTGCTATGAGTCAGAACCAACTCCATGGCACATAACCACCACCATCACCTATAGAAGCATAAGTTGGAATTTTGTAATTCACATTTCTTTTAAACAGCTATGAGATCCGCACTTAATAGTTGCAGTTGATACAACAGTTTTCTCCCTCTGTGTGGAGCAGTGAGGGTACAGTGAGGAAACAGGATTAGCAAGTGGTAACAACTGAAATAGCCCCGTGTTGTTGTTGTTATGGGCAGTCAAGTCAATGCCAACACATAGTGACCCTATATAGGGTTTCCAAGGAGCAGCTGGTGAGCTAGAACCACCGACTTTGCAGTTTGACATATTAGCCCACAGTGCCACCTAGATTCAAATGATGGTGATAGGCTTTTTGTTGTTGTTGTTGTTGTTGTTGTTAGATGCCATCAGGTCAATACTGACCCATAGTGACCCTATGCACAGCAGAATGAAACACTGCCCGATCCAGGGCCAACCTCACTAATGTTGCCACACTTGAGTCTTTTGGCCAATCCATCTCGTTGGGGGGGGGTCGTCCTCTTTTTCTCTGACCCTCCACCTTACCAAATATGATATCCGTCTCCATTAACTGGTCCCTCTAGACAATATGCCCGAAGTATGAGAGACGAAGTATGGCCATCTTGGCTGCTAAGAAGCACTCTGGCTGCACATCTTCCAAAATGGATCTATTGGTTCTTTTGGCAGCTCATGGCACTTTCAATATTCTCTTCCAACACCATAACTCAAAATCATCAATTCTTCTACTGCCTTCCTTATTCAATGTCCAGCTTTTACATGCATATGAGGTTATTAAAATTACCATGGCTTAGGTCAGGCACACCTTAGTCCTCAAGCTGACATCTTTGCTCTTCAACACTTTAAAAAAGTCTTGTGCAACAGATTTGCCTAATGCAATACAATATTTGATTTCTTGATTGCTGCTTCCTTCAGTGTTGATAGTTGATCCAAGAAGAATGAAGTCCTTGACAA
>NW_006408522.1:42806034-42808520 GCF_000296735.1 Chrysochloris asiatica
TTGTTGCACACCTTTCTTAATTTTAAACCATTCAGTGTCCCTATGTTCTGTTCAAACAACTGCTTCTTGGTCCAGGTACAGATTCCTCATGAGCACAATTAAGTGTTCTGGAATGCACATACTCCACAATGTTGTCCATATAGCTTGTCATGATCAGCTGGTGGGTTTGAACCTCCAACCTTGAGATTTAAACTGACCTTGCAGTCCCGTGCATTCTGCTGCTGCACCATACATACCAGGACTCCACTGTGTAGGGTTTTGTTGTTATTTGTTGTTAATTGCCTTCTAGAAGGGTTTGTTGTTGTTGTTATTATTAAGTAGTTACCAATTCATAGCGACCCTGTATAGGATTTCCAAGGAGCGGCTGGTAAGCTTGACCCACTGACCTTGCAGTTGAAAGTGACCCATAGAGCCACAAATGAGTCTGTAAATCTTAATGGGAGAAGAAAGCCTCAACTTTCTCCTGCAGAATTGCTGATGGGCTCAAACCCCACAACCTTGTGGTTCACAGTCCAATGCCTAGATATTTGGTCTTTGTGTTATTCAAAGCTGAGTATTTAAGATAATTATCATTTCTGAGTATCTGTCTATAGGCAGACATTTATGTAATTGCTGTTGTCAAATGCCATTGAGTTGGTTTCCTCCAATAACCACCCTCTATAGCATTTCCCAGGTGAGTTTGACCGGCCGACCTTTCAGTCAAAATTACCCCTGTGGTCCAGTGCATTGTCCCGCAGTGCCTCATCAGAACTAAATAAATCATTCTTAGAATTTTTCTTTCCTTCCATAATAATTAAGAGCAATCTGCCTCAGTTCAAATGTTTCCTGTGTCTCTTACTAGCTATGTAACCTAAACAAATTTAATTGTCCCTTTTGTGCCACAATTTCTTAATCTGCAAAATGGGATAAATAATAGATGTACTATGAATATTAAATAAGATAACACTGGAAGGAGTATTCAATATATATTAAAATAATAATACTAGCAAAAGTAATAACCATTCATTTAAGGTTATGACTTATACCACAATTTACTTACCCCACAATTTATTTAAAACTATTCAAAGCATGTTTCACTGGATTTGTGGTGATGTTATTCTTTTTCAAGTTTGGTGTTGCTGTGTGCCATTGAGTCTGTTCCAATTCACAAAAACCCTATGCACACCAGACTGAAATACTGCCCAATCTTGCATCAGCCTCAGTCAGAATCATTGCTCAGTTTGAGCCCACTGTTTCAGTTACTGTTTCAATCTATATTTTGGAGGGCCTTCTCTTTTTGGCTAACTCTACTTTATGTCCTTCTTCAGAGACTGGTCTCTCCTGATCACATACCCAAAATACATGAGATGAAGCCTCACCATTTTCACTACTAAGAAACATTCTCTTTGCACATTTTTTTCATTCTTCTGCCTTACTCAGTATAAGTGAAGAATACTGAGTGTTCTTCACTAACACCTTAGTGCAAAGACATCAATTCTTCTGTGATCTTCCTTATTCATTGTCTAGCTTTTACGAGCATTGTCTAATATATGAGACAATTGAAAATATCATTGTTTGAGTCAAGGGCATTTCAGTTTGAGTCAAGGGCATTTCAAGGTGACATCTTTACCCTCAAACACTTCGAAGAGATAGCTCTTCTGAGCCAATTTACCGAATACATTACATCATCTGATTTCTTAACTTCTGCTTCCATGGGCATTGACTGGGGATCCAAGTAAAATAAAATCCTTGACAACTTCAATCTCTTCACTATTTTCCATGATTTTTTTTTATTGGACCAATTGTAAAGTTTTTTTTGTCTTTATACTGAGGTGTAATCCATACTGAACACTAGTCTTTGATCTTTATCAGTAAATGCTTCAAGTGTTCTTCACTTTCAGCAAAGTTCTGGCATCTGAAGATTGCAGGTAGTTAGTGAGTCTTCCTATAATACTGATGCCATATTCTTCTTCTTGAAGAATGCCAGGCTTCTCAGATTATTTGCTCAGCATGGCAAAAGGATACGATCCTGGTGAACACATTTCCTGTTTTAACCATGCAGATTCCTCATGTTCTGTTTGAATGACTATTTCTTGGTCTACGTATAGGTTCTACATGAGCACAATTAAATGTTCTTGAATTCCCATTCTTCACCATGCTATCCATAATTTTCTATGATCCACACAGTCAAATGCTTTTGCATAGTCAATTAAATCCAGGTAAACATGTTGTTGCATGGAGGGGATTGCAATTATTGAGAAGAAACAAAGTGTAAGATTTGTTGAATGTAAAACTGATGATCTTGTCTATGCACCTTCACTCATTTCACAATAAAAAGTTTAAAAATATAGATATTTTTTTTCTGATATTCTTTGCTTTCAGCCAAAACTCATCTGATATCTGCGAAATGACATAACTCATTCCATGACTTTGGAATTTGACTTGAATTTCCGGCAGCTCTCTGTTGGTATACTTCTGCAACCATTTTTGAATGATCTTAAGCAAAA
>NW_006408522.1:42809032-42810521 GCF_000296735.1 Chrysochloris asiatica
TGTTTTAACTCATTTCTTCCATTCTCTTTAGATATTACATATTAGTGAAAGACAAAAATGTTGGCAGATACTTTATGATCATTTCTCCTAACCAAATAATATTCCTTTTAAAGGTGTTACATTGTTTCTAGTAACATTATAGCCTTCTGTGTTTGAGTTGCACCTAAGTATGTGGCTCAATATTGGCCAAATCAATGGTTTGTTTTCTATGTGAATTTTTTATGAATTACTTGTGGGATTTCTCAATACTTATGATGTCACTGCTTTCCCTCAAAGGCCATGTCATGTGTTTTTATAAAGTTGGCCATTCTAACCTTGGTTAAATTAGTCTAAAACGCAATATCAAGCAAGCATGTATGTTACTCTGATGACTGGCTCAGAAACAAATACTATACAAAAACATTCATGTTTCTTTTCTCAACTTTGTTAAAACTGTCACGGAGCCTAAATAGAACAATAACAACAGCTATACTAGGAGTTGTTGTTGTTGTTTAGTGCCTTCAAGTCAGTTCTGACTTAAAATGACCCTGTGTAGGGTTTCCAAAGAGCAGCTGGTGCCTTTAAACCACCGACTTTGTGGTTCAATCCAATCTTACGGTCCAGTGCTTTATCTCACAGAGCCACACATGTTGTGTTAAGTGCTGCCAAGTGAGTTCCTATGCATAACGACTCTGTATAGGGTTTCTGAGGAGCAGTTCGTGGGTTTGAACCACGGGCCTTGTGGTTAGCAATTCAGTGTTTAATCTACAGCACCACACAACAACTTCATTGTTTTATATAATACTCAGATTACCATATGAGGTAGATTTCATTACCACATGAACTAACAAATCTAAAATGGCTAGAACCTTCAGAATGGGAAGGCTCATATAGTCATTTTGTAGTTAAATCAAGATTAATTAAATCTCTTGCCCTTAATTCCAATTGCAGCCTATTTTAGCATTATAACTAGTGCTGCTTACTGGACTAGCAGCACTGGTATCAGACTACAATGGACATCTCCTGCTGTTGTTGTTATTAGTAAGTACCCTCAAGTCACTTCTGACTAACAGCAACCCTGCATAGGGTTTCCAGGATCCTGGTGTGGCACTGGAGGATCAGCACTGGACTGTGAACCACAAGGTCTGCCGTCAGTTCAAACCCACCAGCTCCTCCTTAGAAACCCTATACAGGGTTGCGATGAGTCGGATTCAACTCAATGGCACTTAACAAGAATAACCTAGGGTTTCCAAGGCTGTAAATCTCTGAAGGAACAGACAACCTCACTTTCTCCCATGAAGGTGGTGGTAGGCTCCAACCACCAAACTAGTGGTTTAACAGTCCAGAGTTTTTGTAACTGGCTATTCTTTTTAACTCAAATATTAACTAGTTTTACTAAAGGTAATACAGAAATGGCTGCAAGCATACATTGACAGAGAACTTCCAGAGGTTCAAGCTGGATTCAGAAGAGGACATGGAAAGAGGGATATCATTGCTGATGTCTGATGGA
>NW_006408522.1:42811571-42817894 GCF_000296735.1 Chrysochloris asiatica
ACAGTTGTGAGGTTGGCCCAGAACTGGGCAGTGTTTTGTTCTGTTGTACATGGGGTCGCTATGAGTCGGTACCGACTCGATGGCACCTAACAACAACAACATTAACTATTTGGATCTGTGATGTGTCCATCAAGTTGCACAGACACAGTAAGAAGGGCTTTGGGGACATTCTTGCATGCTTACAGTTGATTTGAAATGACTGAACCCATATTCTTGGTTATCATGAAATCTAGATGAATTCATTTATGTTGACTAAACACATAAGTAATGATAAAAATAGATAATTGTACCCATCCAATCCAATTGGTCTAACCATAAATCTTACTTTCTATGTTTAAGCTTATCATATGTTATAAGAGTGCTTTGTATTAAATTGTGTCCCCCAACAATATACATTGTAAATCTTAACTCTTAGTTACTGTGGGTTAATTAGGCATCGTGCTGCTAGCTGCAAGGTCAGCAATTCAAGCTCACCAGCCAATCCATGGAAGCAAAAAAGGTTCTCTGCTCTCATATTTATAAGATACCCAACATAGGGTCTGTATGAGTCAGAATCAGCGTCCGTCCGTGGCAGTGGGTTTTGGTTTGGTTTTATACCTGTGGCTATAATCCCATTTAAGAATTGAATTTCTTTGTTATTCTAATGAAAGAGTTATTATAGACTGTGTAGGGTGTGTCTTAAATCAACTGCTTTGGGGATATAAAAAGAACAGATTAAGCAAAGAAGCAGTTAGGGGAGGATGTAATTCCTATGATCACCAAAGAACTGAGAAACAGAAACTGAAAAGAGACAAAAAGACCATCCCTGGAGTCATCAGAGAGAGAACACTGGCTCCCTGAACTTGGATTTCCAGCCTCCTAAACTGTGAACCTGCTGCTCCTTGGAAACCCTTTAAGGGTCGCTATGGATCGGAACCGACTCAACGGCACGTCACAACAACAACAACAGAGAAAGGAGCTCTGGTAGCGTAGTGGTTATGAGTTGGGCTGCTAACCTCACGGTCAGCAATTCGAAGCTACCAGCAGTTCCGCGGGAGAAAGAGGAGGCTTTCTGCTCCGGTAAAGACTTACAGCCTCGGAAACCCTGTACAGGGTCGCTATGAGTCAGAACCGACTGGACGACATTTAATAACAAGGACAAACTGTGGGAAAAACTTTTTTTTTTTTTTCTTGAAACCACCCACTTAGGTTTTTCTGTTATAACAGCACTAGATAACGAAGACAATGGGTATTTCAGGAACTTTCCATAATTATGTTTAACAGAGTGCTATGATCAAATATGTTATAAAGTAACATTACTTAAGCATTTGGCAAAGCTAGTTTGCCATTATTTCTTCCTCCATCTTCTTCTCAATTACTTTGCACAGAATGTCAGCTTAAGAAATGACATGTAAAATGATAAAAGACACCTGAGTTTTAAATTGATACATGTATTTGGTGTTCTAGAAGAGGTAATTTAGTGTTGGAGTTCAACTAACTGAAAGCAGTCTACTCCTTTCAAACGTGAAGAGATGTCTTTCTGTTCAGCAAACCAGAGTTAAGTCCATTATATATCTCTGTGTCACTGTGAAACTGAGCATATTTAAACCTCACATGTTTTAAACTTTAATTCTTGGGCAAATAAGTTTCTATCACAGCTCATAACATTGTAACAAACAGAAACAAAAATACCTGTGATTTTAAAAATGTCACAATCCATCATCATAATTTAGGCTTAGGGGAAGGATCCTGAGATGCTCACGCAGAATTTATTAACACTTTTTTATCTCCAGCTCAAAAGAAACTGATTTTTCCAACATCCAGTCTCACAGTAGATTGGATGCAACAAATTAGTAAGCAAAGATTGCTATTTACAGGCACATTGAGAGCATGAGAATATTTTGGTTGATAGTCTGACAGCAAGAAAAAGATAAAAGCAGGCATAATTCAAATCGCTTTCCCACTTGAGGCTATTTACTGTAGAAGCAAGCAGTCACTCACAAATCAAACACTACAATGTTACATGTTATGCGGATCATTAATATATTAGAATACTGTAATTTGCATACTTGGGTAAATAGGATTTCACAAAGCATAGCATATGATTTGAAACTGATGACCTGCTCTGTAAACCCTCACTCAACTCACAAATTTAAAAAAGAAAGAAAAAAAAAAATTAAGCTGAGTATATTCTGTATAAAAAGGCAGAGAGTTCCTAATATTTTTTTTAATTATTCCATATAAAATGCTTCAATGTTTTTCTTAGTTTTGATATTTAAAAAATAAACACTAAACTAACCAGAATACTCAAACATACACAAAAAAGTATGCATTCCCTGAAGGCTCTACACTGCTGTGGTTTTATTAAATATAATTTTTTCTGAAGCAGGATACTGGTATGTCTGAACTGGTTGGTGCCCTTAACAGCTCCCTCTCCACCCACAAAAACAGCCAAGAGCTTTTTATAACCACAATTCCAACAAGTTCCAGAAGATTTCTCTAAGCTCCATTTCCTACCCATCCTTCCAAATCCGCTAGCTGGGGCTTGATGTCCCCATTCACTATCCTGTTGCTTAATACCTGCTTTGGGTTTCAATTGCCTATTAGTTGCTGAGTCTGGCTTCATACCTAGGTATAATCTTTCAGATGTCCCATAGCTCCATGCTCTAAAGGAATACTGTCTAGTAGAAATATAATATGCGCCACATAGGTAACTTTACATTTTCTAGTGGCCACATTAAAAAAGCAAAAAGAAGCATACAATTAATTTTGACAATATATTTAACTCAGCATGTTTTTTTTAATCATCATAAAAATGGAGGTATTTTACATTCTTTTTAATACTAAATATGAAAACTAGTGTGTATTTTGTACTTGCAGCATATCTCATTTTGGACTAGTTATATTTCAAATAGAGTCTTGGTCTGGCGCTGTGGGTTAATGCGCTGGATTGCGAAATCTATTGAACTGCAAGGTCGGCAGTTCAAGTTCACCAGCCACTCCTTGGAAACCCTATACAGGGTCACTATGGGTTGGAACCGACTCGACGGCATTTAACAACAACAGCATATTTCAAATACTCAATAGTTACCTGTGACTAGTGACTTGAGCTGGGCCGTCCAACCTTAATCACCCACAACTTCCAAAGTTCACTCCCTTACTGGAGCTTCAGATTCCCTGGTTGTCCCTGAGGGCTGTTCATATAGTATGTTGTTGCTGTTGTTAAGTGCTGTTGAGTTAGTTCCAACTCATAGCGACCCTGTATAGGGTTTCCAAGGAGCAGCTGGTGAGTTTGAACTGCTGACTTTGCAGATCAAACCTGCGATATACCATCATATTAATCCCTGGAGATTCTGGGTCTACACTGATAAACACCTAATAATAATATCATTTAAAAATAACACTGTCATTTACCTTTTCTGCTAAAACACTCTTTTCCCCATTGGGCACCCACATCAATTAAGTAAGATAGATTGTTTTTGTTGTTGTTTTTAAGTGACATTGAGTTGGTTCCGACCCATAGCGACCCTGTATAATGTTTCCAAGGGGCAGCTGGTGAGCCTGAACTGCCGACCTTGCAGTTCAAACCAACTTTGCAGTCCAGCACATTAACCTACAGTGCCACACCAGGGCTCCAAGTAAGGTAGATAGTAGGCATCCATAGCCCCATTTTATATATAAGAAGACTGAGACCCAAAGAAATTAAGTGAATTATTTAAGGTCATTTAACAAAGATAACAACTCAGTGATTCCAGTTTAGAACTCTTTGTATGACTTCATATTACCCCTTCAAACAATACCGTAATGAGCCGATATATTGATTCTTGACTCCAAACTCCTAACTAAAACAGACATGTGGCCAGCAGTAGCCTAACTCATTCTCTTGAGCAATGATATCAAATATAGATGGCAACATGCACAGTCAACCAATAAAGATCAAGGAAAAGAAAAGAAAGCCTGCATGAAATATGCGGGAAAGAAGTTTTCTATTCAAATATAAGTAAAACTAACACTTGGAAAAGGATTAAATCACACTGAGAAACCTCAAAGATACATAAAAAAGGAACTTCTTTGGGGGGTTGCTTCTTGTTTATTTTTTAGAACTGAAGTGATGTAAAAAGAGAGGACAAGCTTGTTCAGTTATAGCTTTCCTATAATTACCACAAACTCTAATGCAAATTAGACTGTAGGTCTGCTCAATGTACATTTCTGTGCTTGCCAAATTATGTTTGGCAGTGTGGTCAAGCCAGAACAGATGCACATTGGGCCGAGTTTTCTTAGGCTCTTCAATAATTAGGAGGACCATGTATTATAATAAACCACATCCCCTTGGCTAACGTTTGGATGCAAATTGCACACTAATTCACTTCCAAGATTTTTGGAAGCTCACCAAGAGATAAAAATCAGGAGAATATACTGTTTACTTCAGGAAATTTGTTTAAAACTAAATATGGATCCTTTATAAGAGCTGTTGTGGTACTCCATAAGAAATGTAACAATAGCTTTTTTACAAGTTCCATTCAGCAAGAATGAAGAAGTGCTAACATGTTCCTTTGGAGAGTTTTCCTGTGTTTCATGTCACTTCTGACCATCTCCTTATGAATGCATTGAAAGAGTACTAAGTGGAACATAAACAGCACTACCTATATCTGTGAAATATCACATTGTTCAAATAGAGGGTGAAATTAGTTCAGTGACTGAGACTTTGTTAGCATTTTCTACAACTAACCCATAGGGAGCCAACTACCTCTTAAATGAGGAAGTGGGCACGTTGAAATTCATTTCTACAAAGCCAAAATATCCATTTTAATAAGAAAAACACTTGTATTTCAACTGTTATTTCTTAGTAATCCTACAATTTCTAACACTATCTAGAATGTGATATTAAAAGCAAGAAGATTTCAAAAGAAAACAGTGAGAAGCAAAGGACCAGAATATATGCCATAATCAGCTTATTTCCTCATTTCCTTGCCATGTAAAACCAAAACCTTCCAGCATCCTTATCGACACACCTAGGTGGAAGATTTCTTCAAACCAGAGTAGTGAGCCGAGAAATCTTCTGAAATAAATGGTCACACTCTGTTACGTTGTTGAGGAGGCCCATATACTTGTTCCCAATAGTCTCTTTCTCCAAAATCCATATCTAGATTATTTGCCTGAGTCCAACATTAACTTATTCACTGATCTGTATGTTAATGCATTAGACTGCAAAGCTAGTTTGAACTGAAAGGTTGGTGCAGTTCTTCAGAAACCTTACACGAAGTCTTTATGAACACTTAACAGCACTTAACAACAACGCCAAATTCCATCTAATTATCTGCTTCCAGAAAACTCAACCTACAGCCAACCTCTGTCAATGTCCTCTGCACAACCAATCTAAAACTATGACACGAAGCAAGCACATGAACTATTAGAGCAGATATTCCCACCTCTTATTTTTGCAATCCTTTAAGACTCATAGTAATTCTGATTCTCAGCTGAGTTTCTGTCCCAACTATTTCTAACCTGATCAGATTAATCATTTGATAACATTCTTCGTATTTGTTGTTGTTGTTACTGTTGTTCAGTGCCACCGAGTCACATCTGATTCATAGAGACCCAGTATAGAGTTTCTGAGGAGCGACTGGTGAGCTTGAACCACCAAACTTGCAGTTCAGACTGACCTTGCAGTCTAGCACCTTAACCACATCACCACACCAGGACTCACAAAAATGATGAGTACTGACTTCAGTAGTAGTTTCATAATGGCTATGATTAAACATTTTCTAAATGTATTTTGAGATAATTATAGATACACATGTGTTGTTGTTGTTAGGTGCCATCAGGTCGGTACTGACTCATAGGGACCCTATGCACAGCAGAACGAAACATTGCCCGATCCTGGGCCAACCCCTAAACAATGGTTTTAGCTATTCTGATTGGTATGTAGGGATACTTCATCATGTTATAATTTTCGTTTTCCAGCTAGCTAAGATGTTAATTTATGTTCCATGTCTTCTTCAGTATAATATCCACTCATATTTTTTATCAATTTTCTAATTGTTTAATTATTTTATAGTTGATTTTTAAAGTTCTTTATATATTCTACATACAAATTCTTTGTCATATACGTACTTTGCAAAATTTTCTTCCCAGCTGTGTTTGTCTTTTCACCCTCCTAACGGGAACTTTTGCAGAACAAATGTTTTTTATTTTCATAAGGTTCAATATGTCTTTTTTTTTTTTCCTTTTATGGGTGACTTTGTTGTCAAGTTCTAATAATCATTTTTCATAATGACTTTTTTTTTCATTTTGACTTTTTGATAGAAATTTGTTTCTTAGGAAGTAATGTATGTTGCTGTTGT
>NW_006408522.1:42818799-42828586 GCF_000296735.1 Chrysochloris asiatica
AATGGAGAAAAAATTGAAGTTGTCAAGTAATGTACACACATGGTAAAAACAAACGTCAGTCCAGGAAGATTTAAAGTCAACAATGTGTGTCTTTTCAAGGCATAAAATCAACAATGTATGTGTAAATTCAAAATGTCAATCTACAAAAGGTTTTTAAAATCAAACAGTAGTAAGCATCACTCTAAAAACTGAAAATTAGGAATTAAACTGGTTCATAATAGTGAATACAAATAAATATTTTAACACAGAATATTTTTATATTATAATGTTGTTGATGGAATCCTGATATGGCACTGTAAGATAAGCACTCAACTACAAGGTCGGTTTAAACAGCAAGGTCGGTTGTTCAAACTCACCAGCAGCTCATCTGTGTTGTTGTTAAGTGTCTTCGAGTTGTTTCTGACCCATAGTGACCCTGTATAGGTTTCAAGGAGTAGCTGCTAGGTTTGAATGGCCAACCTTGCTGTTTGCAGTCCAATGTTGATCCTACAGTGCCACATAAGGACTCCTCAGATGATGTATTTCTTCCTACTTCAATGAAATCCATGGTTAACTTATGAATGGGGATAACTCACGCTGCATTCAATTTTTGTTCATTTATTCGTTCAACCAATATTTTGAGCAGTCATTGGCACCCACTCAGTCTCTTGCATCCAAAAATCCTTAAGGACGCAGTTTTATATTTATTCCTAAGCCATTTATATTTTTACTACACTGTCCTGCAGAACGCCAGGAAAAATGAAGTTATATGCTCTCAATTTTTGTTCTAAGCCAGCTCATCATTTATTAAAGATAAAAGAGTGATACCAGGTTTTATGGTAGAAAAACATACAGTAAAGTGCCAAAGATGGAATAATTTACAACAAAGTTAATATACTACATCGTTAATAAACTGTTCAAATACAAGAATTGTTGATAGCACTGAGCAATTTATTGGAATCAAAGCTGAGATGATACGGTGATTTCTGGAAAATCTTCAATAATGTTAGATAACTAAGTAATGGGATGTAACAAAATTGAGTACAGAAGAATATTAAATAATACACAATGGCAGGAATTTTAAATTTTATTTATAGATGTATATGGGTTATAAGTCAGTTGTAATCACTCAAGAACAAATAGAAACATCATTATATGTAGTTCCACAGGGTCATCAACAACTGTTCTTAAAAGTGATTAAGACTGGTACTTTGGAAGGGTGTAAACTAATGTGGAGAATCTGTTAGTATTAACTATATTGTTATATAGGAGTCCTGGTGTGGCACTGTGGGTTAATGCCCCAGACTGCAAATCCGTTTGAACTGCAAGGTCGGCGGTTCAAGCTCACCAGTCACTCCTTGGAAACCCTGTATAGGGTCGCTATGGGTCGAATATGACTCAACAGCACTTAGCAACAACAACAACAACAACAATATTGTCATATTAAATATTGGATTCAAATTGGAATTATCTACCTCCATTAAGGAGTCCTAATGTGGCACTGCAGATAATGCACTGGGCCACAAGGTCAGTTTAAACTGTTGTTTAAACCCAACAGCCTCTCCTCAGAAACCCTAGACAGGGTCACTATGTGTTGGAACCGACTCATTGGCACTTAGCAACAATAACATAGCATTAAATATTTTTTAACAGCAGTATTTTAACATTTTAAAAATAAGATACTTAATGTTTCTAAGTCTTAATGAATGTGTTGTTGTTGTCAAGTGCCATCGAGTCAGTTCCAATGCACAGGGATTCTGCATAGGGTTTCCAAGGAGTGGCTGGTGGGCTAGAACTGCCGACCAGTACTTATCCTATAGTGTCACACCATGTCTCTAATTAATACTAACCGCTTTGGAAAGAAATGCAATTTACCAAGGAAAATTCCTCAGAGAGGAGTTTCTGCAAGTTACTAGAACAATATTATGTTATTTTAGTAGCTGTGGTATGTATAAATTTCACCATGCAGTCTAGAGAAACAGAGGAAAGCAATTTTCAGAGACAAAAAAAAAAAAAAAATGACACAAAGACACAGAGATGAGAGAGAGAAGGAACAGTAAACCTGGGTGCTAAAAGGTATTGCAAATACAACTGAATACACCTAAAGCATTGTTGGAAATGCTTAGTTATATTCTCATCTTTGATTTCTATTTATGACTTTACATCCTTAGAATAAAATGTTTGTTTTTTTCATTTTAAAAAGTTATATCAGGCCATGATGAAATAAGAGGTATTATGAGGGTGAGATAAAAATTATCTACACTCTGGCTGTAGAATTTGTTTTAAACAACTTTTAGAAAAGACAAATACATTTTTCAACATAATCTCCTTCCTTTTCAATACACTTTGTCCATTTGTCAATAAGATTTCATATTTCCTTATTAAAAAATGTTTTAAGCTGAGCTTCGAATCACAAATGCACCACTATCTCTGCTTCTTCATCAGAGGTGAATCTTCGTCTTGAAGACTGCTTTCAGGGGACCAAACAGGTGGCAGTCTGACAGAGCAAGATCAGGTCTATAGGGGAATGCTTTCACACATCAAAACTAAGTGCCTTAAACAGTTGGAAAATCAGACAAAATAGATTAAAAGACATGGACATGGAACAACAGACAACATTAGACAGCGATCCTCAAGAGCAAAGTACAAAAAAAGTAGAGAAGATTGTTGCAAAGAGAATGAACACTGGCAAGCTGCAGAAAGATTTCCCTTGAGGACTTAGCTGAGTTCTGATCAGCACAGAGAAAGACCTCTTAATACATAAGGTCTCAGAAGATATTGCCTCTATGTTGTTGTTAACTGCCATCTAGTCGGTTCCAACTCATATCGACCCTGTATGGAGTTTCTGAGAACAGCTGGTGGGTTTGAAATACTGACGTTGCTGTTAGCAGTCTAGTGTTTAGCCTACAGCACCACATCAGGGCTATCAACTATACAAAACAAAATAGAGCGAGGGGGAGTAAAACATAAATAAAGTGAGCATTTTCCACTGTTGGAAAATATCATGGAGCCTAATATAAGGCTGGAGTCCTGGTGTGGTGCTATGGGCTAATGTGTCAGACTGCAAAGTCATTTGAACTGCAAGGTCGGTGGTTCAAGCTCACCAGCTGCTCCTTGGAAACACTACACAAGGTCACTATGAGTGGGAATCAACTCGACAGCACTTAACAACAACAACAACAATATAAGGCTGGGCTCCTGATGTGGCACTGTGGGTCAATGCACTGGACTGCAAAGTCAGTTTGAACCACAAGGTCGGTGGTTCAAGCTCACCAGACGCTCCTTAGAAACCCTATGCAGGGTCACTATGGGTCGGAACAGACTCAACAGCACTTAACAACAACAACAATATAAGGATATCTGAAGTCTTATAAGGGAGGGAGGCAGAAAAAAATCTTTGAAATAATAATGACTGAAAATATTTCAAATGTGATAGAACTATATAAATCCATAAATCTAAAAAAGTCACTGAAACTGAAGAAGAAACATGAAGACTATATAAAAGCATATCATAATAAAATTAATATAAACCATGGGTTTATGTAAAAAAAAAAAAATCTAGGGCTTCAAAATATTTCATTCCAGTTTATACACCAGTTACAATTTACATTTCATCCAAGATATATTAAATAAATCAAAACCAGAATCTCCATTTTAACAAGATCCCCCTCTACTCACTGGGATTGCTACACATATATTAAGAATCTGTTAAAATGTGAAATCTGACTCTGTTTACCTGGGTGAAAATGCAAATTCTCACAGGGGATCAAACTAGAATGAACCAGTTTGAAGCCTTAAAAAAAATCATTAAAGCAGTCAAAGAAAAATGTATGTTATTTACAGAGATTAAAGAGAAAAAAAAAAAACTCTTAAGATTGAAATTCAAAGGGAACACATGAGCAGGTATGTAAGCTTGCTGATGACCACATTGGTCTACTAGTGAGTGAAAGAGGAGAAAAGGCATCAATGAAGAAATGGGCTGAGTTCAACCACGTTCCATAGACTCCTATTGACCTGGGGATGTGAGAGAGAAGAGGAAGGGCTGGTTGGTCCAAAGTGTGGTGAGACCAGGGGACACCTGAGCCCACGGACAAGGACATAGCCACAAAGAGCTAGAGCTGAGAGTGAAGCATCCAGATGATATGGAGTGAGGGGGGGGGGAGTTGCACAAAAACACCCAAACTTGCAGATAGTACCCACTTGACCTAGCTTTGATGGCTTGATAATCAGAACTCAACTAGAGGAAGATTTAAAAATAGAACAGAACAATTTTTGATAAAGGAAACACAGGTAAACTGCTACAATTTGATGAACTTGGCCTGTACTCATGGAGGTAGTAACTTGAAATACCAACAGAGAGGGAAAGAGTCTTCACATTAATGCTATCTCCTTTGTGCACAGGGCAGATTTGTTGTTGTTGTTGTTAAGTGCCATTGAGTCAGTTCTAACCCATAACAATTCTGTGTAGGGTTTCCAAAAAGCAACTGGTGAGCTTGAACCACTGACCGTGTGGCTCAAATGACTTGCAGTCCAGTGCACTAGCTCACAGTGCCATAGGAATGGACAATTTAGACACTGGCTACCTAAAATGAGGGGGTGATAAAGGCATGAAGTGACTGGCTTACAATGTTTCAAGGGGGAGTTTAGTTTAATAGTGTGTCGGGGAAGAAAGAGTCACCACTGAATATTTTTCACCTTGTCCAGATGGTGAAAAGAGATGGGGATAAGATTCTTATGATTCAATAGTGAGCAATTGTTATCATGACCAATTGCGACAGTCACAATTGTAAAGGTAAAAGTCTTGTAACAAAAACAGGACAGTAGGTAATCTTGCAGTCCAGACACAAAGGTCCCTAGGACCATCAAGGGAGAAGAGCACAAGAGGAATGCAAGACCTTATCCCGAAAAGCAGCAATACCATAAATGGAGGCAGAGATGGGGACATGGAGAGAGGGAGCATCTGAGGACTCTAGATTCATGGAAAGACAGGGACTAAGAGATGGTGGCCAGGAGGCCGACATGGAGAATGTGCCTTTTGGTGGTGTAAATTATTAAATATACCTGAGTGTCTAAAAAAAAAGCTAAAGTGAGTAGAGAGAAATACTGTACTGTTAACTGATAGTACATGGAAGGGATTACAATCATTGTAATGAAACAAGGTATATGATTTGTTAAATGTAAAACTGATGATCTGCCCTGTAAACTTTCACTCAATCTATAATAAAAACCCTAAAACAACATCAACCAAAAAAAGTTCAGCAGAGTTTGCATAAGAAATGATGCAAGCCAAGATACAATGGAACAAAATTGCTAATGTATTAGGTAAATAAAAACAGTTATCTGTCAACCGAGAATTCTATACCTAGCAAAAATGACCCTTAAAAATAAGGGAGAAGTAAAGACTTGCTGAGTCTTACAAAAGCTGACCGAATGTATCCCCAAGAGACTAATGTTATACAATAGATTAAAAAATTCTTCAGGCAGAAATAAATACAATAAAAGCAAATCGAAGTCAGAATATAGTCAACAAATTGAAAAGCATAAGAAAGATAAGTTTGTGAGAAAATGTTTTAAAAAAATTTCCCCATGTTTTATATATCCTTAAAGTAAAAACTGTAACTATACCTTATGGTCCTTATAAACATTAAAAGAGTTGGGGTGGGGATAACACTAAGACTTAGAAGGGCAAATGGAAATGCATCTTTACAAAATTTCTTACACCATAGGCAAAGTAACAGAGTATTATACAAAGATGTTGTTGTTACATACCGTGGAGTTGGTTCCAGCTCATAGCAACGCTGTACAGGAAATAGAATGTGATCAATTAAAGGTGTATAAGTATCTCTGGTGGCACAATGATGATGTACTCAGCTACTAACCTAAAGGTCATCAGTTTCAAAGTATAAAAGCCTTGACAAACTGCTGCCATAAAGATTGTTCTGACCCATAACAACCCTGTAAAAGGTTTCTGTGGAGTGACTGATGAGCTTGAACCGTCGACCTTGCAGTTCAAACTGATTTTCAGTCCAGCACATTAACCCACAGTGCCACACCAGGGCTCCCATAAAGATTACAGACCAGAAAACTCCATGGGGTAGTTCTACTCTGACCTGTGAGTTCCAGTCACTTTGTTAGCATTCCAAAACAATGTAATGTAAACTTTAGGACAACCATCTCAAAAAAACAAATAAAGAAATAGTGCTAATATGACAATAAAGGAGAATTGTAAAAAATACTCTAACCAGAAGAAGAAAGAGCAAAGAACCGATAAACCAAAAAACAAATTCATTGTCATCAAGTCAATTCCAGCTCATAGTGATCCTATATATAGGACCTGAGGTTCTAAATCCTGATGTGGCTCTGTAGGACAAGCACTGGACTTCTAAATGTAAGGTCAGTAGTTCCATGGAAACCCTATACAGGGTCATTATGAGTCAGAACTGACTCGACTGCACCTAACGACAACAATACATCTTTATAGAAGAAGACTGCCTCGATTTTCTATATGGAATGGCTACTGGGTTCCACTGACCTTTTCATTAGCATCCCAATGCTTAACCCACTGTGCCACCAGGGATACTTAAAGACCAATTGTTGTTGTTATTAAGTGCCATTGAATTGGTCCCAAGCAACTCTGTATAGGGTTTCCAAGGCTTGTAAATCTTTGCAAGAGCAGAAAGCCTCATCTTTCTCTCCGCAGAGTAGCTGGTGGACTTGAACTGTCCATCCTGTGGTTAGTACTGGAGTTGCTTATCCTACAGAACAATAGAACTCCTAAAGACCAATTGTTTCTGTTGTTAAGTGATGTCCAAGGAGTGACTGGTGGGTTTGAACCACTGTGCTTATGGTTAGCAGTCCAATGCTCATCCTACAGCACCACACCAGTACTCCAATAGGACAAATAAATTCCAAATAACAAGACAGTTGACTTAAACTTGATCTTACCAATACTGATTAAGTGCAGATGATTCAGTGATTCAAAAATGAAAATGTTAATTATCTTGATTGTGATGATGGTTTTATAGGCATATATGTAAGTCAAATTTCTTCAAATTGTTTGTGAAATTTATCATACTCTAATTATACCACAATGAAAATTTTTAAATAACTAAGTATAAAAAAGAAAGAAAGCAATATAATCTTAAATAGCATAAAATATGAAAGATAGATAAATTTCCAAATATTCTAAGTGAATGGCAAATATTGTCAATTCCATGAAACACTCAAAGCTGTACTTCTGAAAAGAAATTCATTTTAAGTATAGTTATACAGGTGTGTTAAAAATAAAATACAAGATGTTATACCATGAAAATACTAACAAAGGAAACACGTAATATTTATATTAGACAAAGTGACTTTAGAGCAAAGAATATTATCAAAGATGTTGTACCATGCCATCGAGTCGGTTCCGACTCACAGTGACCCTCTATAGAGCTTCCAAGGAGCAGCTCGTTAGCTAGACCAGCCAACCTTCCAGTTCAAACCCACTCTGCAATCAAGAGAATTAAGCCATAACGCCACACCGGTACTCCATTATTAGACATCCAGAGGGTCAATTCAGAATGATAAAAGATGAATCTAGCATGGGCCCATACAATTTAAATGCTTTTAAATTTAGTGGTGGTGGTAGTTGTTATGTGCTGTGGAGTCAGTTCAGACTCATAGCGACCCTGTACAGGATTTCCAAGGCTGTAAATCTTTACAGGAGCAGAAAGTCTTATCTTTCTCCCACAGAACAGTTGGCAGTTTCCAACTGCTGACCTTGAGGTTCACAGCTGGATTTAGTAACCCCTACGCTACCAGAGCTCCTTAAATTTAGTAAGAAGGACTAAAAGCACGTGAAGCACAAATGGAAGAAATGTAATTGCAGTTGAAGATTTCAATACAATACTCTTAATAAGTGAAAGAGCAATTAGATGGTATGGTATGGTATGGTTATAGAAGATAATTATAGAAAACTCTACCAAGCAATAATAAAATACACATTCATTTCAATTGCAAATGAGCCATTTAGGAAGGTATATGACACAGAACTCAATAAAATTCAAAATATTAAAAATATATAAGGTGTGTCCTCTGACCCTGATCTATTTAGATGAGTTATTAATCACTAACAGATATCTAGAATATCAAAATTAATAACAAAATGATATCTGGAAAATCTCTAAATATTTTAAATTAAATGATACACTGATAAATAACCTCTAGGTCATAGAAGAAATCATATAGAAAATTAGAAAATATTTTGAACTACATTGAAATGAAAAGATATATATAAAATTTGCAGATTGCATCATAGCTAAAGCAGTGCTTATATTGTTGTTGTCATGTTGTTAAGTGTCATTAAGTTAAGTTTCTAAGGAGAGGCTAGTGGATTTGAACAGCCAACCCTGCCATTCAAACCAAACTTGCATCCTGTGCGTTATCCTGCAGTGACACAGCATACTTATATATATTGAAAACCTTCTACACAATTATAGAACTCAAGGGCATGCACAAAGTCTCAGGATACAGACAATAAAAAAAAGACAATTCTATTTCCATATACTAAAATTAAACAATTTCTATACACTTGTAGGAAGAACAGGACATGTGTGAAACCCACTCTGAGGCAGTTCTCAAACCAAGGAATGCCTTGATGAGAACCTCAAGAAAAACCTTGCATGCCAAAGATTATGGAAGCAAAACACACTGACCAGGTGGCTGGGAGAGTAATCTAAAATGAGGAACAATTATGTGTGCCTAACTATTATCTAGTAATAATAAACTCTAGCTTTGTTGTGGTGCCTGGGTAAGCCTCCTGCCTAAGACTGTACTTAAAGCTGTATTGTAGTTAATAAAGCTCGCTCTTGACTGACCATCTCGAGCCTGTCTCTTTCATTGTCTGTCTGCCTTCGAAGAATCCACTCGTGCAGGCTGGTCCTGCATATACTAATTAACTGATCAGATTGAAATTACAAAAACACATCAACAACTCACTTCTTTGTGTGGGAATTTTTTTGTTGTTTGTTTTGCTTGATTTGCTTAGATAAAGACTTAGAACTGAAACGACTGAGACATACTTAGTTTAAGATTGAAAGAGTTCTGGGAACAAAGACCTTGACCCCAACCACTGCTAGTATCGACAGAAACTGTTTCCAGATTGGGTGACCTGAACATAGACAACTAGGCCTATAGGAACTCCATCTAGGGCTGCTTAAGTCACCTTCTCACCCCTCCACCTCCCACCTTGTGACTCCTTTGACTGGCAAGAGTTCCCTAAGGCTTTCTCCTTCCTGGATCTGGCCCGTATCCTAGTTTTTTTGTTTGTTTGTTTGTTTTTCATTTAATTGTTTTGTTTTGTTTTGTCTCCTTATTCAATTTCCCTTCACTTGTTTTCTATCCTTCCCTCTCCACTTGTCATTTCTCTTTTCTTCTTTCTCTTTTCCCCTTTACTTCTCTTTTTCTCTTGATTTTTTCTTTACTATCTTATTATCTCTCTTTTATTTTCCACTCTCCCTAATTTTGTTTAGTCCTTTTTTTCCCCATTTTTGCCTTATTATTCTATGTTGTGATTTTGTTTTCCTTTCCCTGTTTGTCCTCTTTTTAGTTATCATATTTTTTCTGCTGCTGTTTTTTCTACTCTATTATTTTCTTTTTGCACTGTGTGTGTGTATTCTTTTTGTCCCACCCAACAATAGACAACAACTGTACCCATACAACTAAACTCATTCTCTGAGCAAGACCCACTATCAGCTCCTATACCAAATGATAAATGGTGTTGTTGTTGTTAGGTGCCATTGAGTCAGTACCAACCCATAGCGACCCT
>NW_006408522.1:42829991-42836334 GCF_000296735.1 Chrysochloris asiatica
GTACCTAAGAACACACCAACATACAATCATCAATTAAATTAAAATACAATGGCACCATAATGTTTCAGAGACAGGAGACAACTTCAGTTACCATAAAATGAAACTAGACAGAGTGTCTCAAACAAGTGACAAAGATGTATAAACAGAAAATGTACCTGACAAAGGAAAGCTGTTGGAACTACCTTGTAGATTGATATTTAGGTAACTTCAACAGATTGAAGCTCAGTATCATCAGTCTAAATGAGGCCAGAGACAGATTGTGGAATAGATTATAAATTGCTCATATGAAAGTTCATACTGAAGAATAAAAAATTAAAGTCCATATGACCTTGAATAAACCCGACTTAAATTTAGAAACCATCTCATGAACAGATGTAATGTATTAGACACTAAGGACCAAATATCAAAAGAGTTGTGAAATGACATAAATAGCTTCATATACGAATAAAGCACAAATTTATTAAAAGACAAGGAAAATGAAAGTGGATGGGGAAGGATGGGGATAGGATTCTTTTGATCCAAAAGTGAGTAATTGTTATCAGGACTAATTGCAATTGTCACAACTGTGAAGGTAGAAGATGTGAACCAAAAAGCGAGCAGTAGTTAAGCTTTCATTCCAGGAACAGAGGACCCTAGAACTACCAAGAGGGAAGAGAATTAGTGGAGCATGGGATCCTAACCAGAGAAACAGCAACACCAGAGATGGAAGCAGAGGTGATGGCGTAGAAGGACAGAGCAGCTGAAGACTCTAAAAAGGCTGTGCGCCTGCAGGCAAGAGACTAGCTTGCAAAATGTGCTGTTTGGTCATTTAAATGAATATATATTTTATGTGGGTTTTGTGTACATAAAAAAAAAAAAAAAGGGAATAGAGGTAAATATGTTAACAGATGATGCATGGGGGTGATTGTAATTACTGCAATGAAACAAAATGTGATTGGTTGAGTATAAAACTGATGATCTGCCCTATAAACTATCACTCAATTTATAATAAAAGCTTTAAAATAAAATAAAATTAAAAAAAAAAAACAAGGAAGATAGAAAAGACAAAAATGACTGTTAGAAGAGACTCTGAAACTTGCTCTTGAGCATAAGGAATTTAAAGTAAAAGGGAGGAATGAGAAAGTCAAAAGAGTTGAAAAGAAAACTTCAAAGAGTATCTCAAGAACACAAAGTATTATAATAAAATCTGAAAAACCAGAAACTAGAAAACAAACAGGAAGACCACATTCAGCGTTTCTCAAGCTAAAAGAACCAAGAAAAAAACTCAAGCCTCAACTTGCAATATAAAAGACTGCATGGGCAAAATATTGAATGATGCAGAAAGCATCACAAGATGGTGGAAGGATGATACCAAATCATTATACCAAAAAGAAATTTCTGGTGTTCAAACATTTCAAATGGTAGCATATGATCAAGAACTGATCGTACTGAAGGAAGGAGTCCAAACTGCACTGAAGGTATTTCAGAAAAGAAGGCTTCAGGAACATAAATTGAACTCTTTCAACAAAATGATGGAGGTCTGAATATACTCGCTCATTTATGAAATTTGTACAAGACCTGCCACTTGATTGGAAAATATCTATATTTGTGCCCATTTCAAAGAAAGGTGACCCAACAGAACTCAGAAATCATGTAACAATATCATTAATATCATGTTCAAGTAAAATTTTTCTGAAGATAATTAAAAAAATGGTTGTAACCATTTTTTTTCTGCATCAACAGAGTTGCCAGAAATTCAAGCCAGATTCAGAAGAGGACATGGAATGAAGGGTATCATTGCTGACATTAGATGGATCTTGGCTGAAAGGAGAAGGAATACCAGAAAGATGTTTACTTGTGCTATATTGACTATGCAAAGGCTTTCAATTGTGTTGAAAGAATGGATATTCCAGAGCACTTAATTGTGCTTATGAGGAACCTGTACATAGATCAAGAGGCAGTCATTAGAAGGCACAAGATGATACAGAATGGTTTAAAATCAGGAAAGGTATGTGTCAGGGTTATATTCTTTCACCATACTTAATCTGTATGCTGAGGAAATAACCTGAGAAACAGATTGTATAAAGAGCATGGCATCAGGATTGAAGGAAGACTCATTAAATACCTACAATATGAAAAAGATACAACCTGGTTTTCTGGACAGGAAGAAGACTTAAAATACTTACTGATGAAGATCAGAAACCACAGTCTTCAGTATGGATACCATTTCAACATAAAGAAAGCAAAAATATTCATGATTGGACCAGTAAATAGCATCATGACAAACTAAATCAACACTCATGGAAGCAGCAGTCAAGCAATAAAATGATGTATTGAATTAGGAAAATCTGCTGTAAAAGACCTCTTTAAAGCATTCAAGATCAAACACATCAGTTTGATAACTAAGGTGCAGCTGGTCCAAGCCATGGTATTTTCAATTGCCCCATGAGCTTGTGAAAGTTGGAAATGAATAGGAAGATTATATAAAAATTGGTGCACTTTAATTATGGTGTCAGAGAAGAACATGTAAAGTGTCATGGACTTCCAGATGAACAAAATATTGTATTGGAAAAATTACAACCAGAATGCTGCTTAGAAGCCAAGAGCTAGACATGATCTCTTCTACTTTGGACATGTTATCTGGAGGCACAAGTCCCTGGAAGAGGATATCATGCTTGGTAAAATGGAGGGTCAACAAAAATGAGGAAAACCCTCAAGAAGATGTACTGACATGGTAGTAGCAGCAATGGACTCAAATATAACAATCATTGTGAGGATGGCATAGGACTAGGCAGTGTTTTGGTCTGTTGTGCTTAGAGTGTCTTTGCATCAAAACTGACTCCATGGCACATAACAAAAACAATGATTGAGAGAAAGATTGAAAAAGCAGCAGAGAAAGGCAAGGAGCACACAGAAAAAATATTTCAGAAGAATTCAAACTGACAAAATAAGTAGCAGATTAGAAACCATACAAAAATAGCAAAAGGAAATCCAGAAGATTAATACTAAGATTTCAGAAATGGAAAATACATTGAGAGGACAAAGGAGGATATCTTACTCAATGGAAGAGCAAATCAGTGAACTTGAAAGCAAATCTCTCTAATCTAGTCTGCTAGAAAAACAATCAGAAAAAAGAAAACAAGTCCAAAGAAAGCCTGAGATTTATATAAGAATGGGACACCGTCAAGAGGAATAATTTACAGATGATCAATGTTCCAGAACAGGATGAGACAAAAACAAAACCACAAACTGTAGAAGAGTTGTTGGAACAAAGCTTCATTAATGACATAAAACATGAGAAGATAAGCATTAAAGACACTTATCTATCCAAACAGAATAAATCCCAAAAGAAAATCATGAGAACATATCATAATCAAGCTTTCAAAAATCAAAGACAAGGAAAGAATCCTGAAAGCAGCTCTGGAAAAATAAAACATAACCTACAAAGGAGAACCTGAAGACTAAGTTCTGATTTCTCAGCAGAAACCATGCAGGCAAGAAGACAATGGGGTGACACATGTAAAACTCTGAAAAAAAAATATTGCCAACTATGAATCAGATACTGAGCAAAATTGTCCCTCAAATATAATGGCTCAATTAGGATAGTTCTAGATATATGGAAATTTTTCTATTGAAAAACTGAATTCCAATATGCTTAAACAAATAGAAATTGGATATTCATGTGCCAAAGACGAACAACAAAAAATCCTCTATACTCAACGTTTGTAATAACCAAACCAACTTTACAAAAAACACTAAAGGGAATTCTTTCAACAGAGAACCAACAATAACAGACAACAACCAGAGATTATCATGCATGACAATACTACCCATAAATCAATCCAGACATAGAAGCAGCCAAAGTAAAACAAAGACTGACACTAGGGAACCAGAGATATCAATTGATAATGATAACAACTACAAAGCAAAAAGAGGGAGTAGTTTAGTTATAGAAATTCCAACTGGTAAGGAAGTCAGGTAGATTTAAGGGTAAAATAGACTGTTTTAAATTAGTGAAAACATTAATAAATTACAGGGTAATCTCAAAGAAAATTAATAGGTCTTTTCACCTAACTAAAAAAGAGGACTACCATAAAAATTTAGTAAATATTAAAACAACAGTAATGAAAAAAATTATAAGAAAACCCACAAACAAAATGAACCTAACACAGAAAATTATATGGAACAAAGAAACCACGCAAAAACACATAGCAAAATGACAGCAATCAACCCACTGCTGTTGTTAAGTGTCTTTGAGTTGGTTCTGACGCATAGCAACCCTGTATAGTGTCTCCGAGAAGCACCTAGTGGGTTTGAACTGCCAATATTATGGTCCAGCGCTTATCCTACAGTGCCACACAGATTAGTAGACCAGAAATCCAGAAATAAACAACATATCTATGGTATATTGATCTTTGTTAAAGGGACCAAATGGAATTTTTTCATTAAAAAACTGAATTGAAAATAGAAATTGGATATTCATGTGCCAAAGAAGAACAACAAAAAGTCCTCTACACTCAATGTTTACCACACTATACACAAAGTTTAATTTGAAGTAGATCATGAATCAAATTGAAAAGTTAAAATTCTAGATGAAAACATAAAATTTTAGTGATCCAGTTCAGGCAATATTTCTCAAATAGGAATTCAAACTTTACAAAATTTAGATGAAAAAGACTTGATAAATCATATACTACCAAAATTTCTTCTTTTTTTTTTTTTTCATCAAAAGGCACTATTAGGTAAAGGCACACTTATGTCTTACTGTAGACCTACAAATTCAGCATCTCTAGGTAGCTTCTGAATCAGATCTCTAGACTTGTCTTTTGACATGCTGCTGGTTGTATTAGAATTCCTCACCAATCCTCTGTCAGCTTATCACACGGTGGTGGCTTCCATGTTGCTATGATGGTAGAAGCTATCTCTCCTGTATTTTGAATGCCAAAAGGGTTACCTAGGGTGGACAGGTTTTAGCTGAGTTTCCAGACTAAGACAGACTTGGAATAAGGAAGGGCAGACTACTTATGAATGTTTAGCCACTGAAAATGAATAGGACTGAAACACTATCAGATAGCACCAGAATATTGCATATTGAAACATGATAACACCAGTATTGTCAGATATAGCACCAGAAGATGAGCCACTCAGGTTGGAAGGCACTCAAAATATGATTCAGGAAGAGTTGCTTCCTCAAAGTAGAGATGCCTGTGATGAGGAGAATAGAGTAAACTTATAGGACATTCATTTGCTGATGGAGCACAACTCAAAATAAGGAGAAAAATCTGCAAATAAATATTCATTAATAATAAGAACATAGAATGTATGAAGTATAAATCTAGGAAAACAGGAAGATGTAAAAAATGAAACAGAACTCATAAACATCGATATCCTAGTGAGCTGAAATGGACTGGTATTGGCCATTTTGAATCTGACGATCACATGGTTTACCATGCTGGGAATGACAAATTGAAGAGGAATGGCATCACATTCCTCATCAAAAAGAACATTTCAAAATTTATCTTGAAGTATAATGGTGTCTGTGTTAAGATAATATCTATACATTAACAAAGAAAACCAGTTAATATTACTATTATTCAAGTTTATGCACCAATCACTAAAGACAATGATGATGAAACTGAAAAATTCAACCAGCTTCTTCAGTCTAGAATTGATCAAACAAAATCAGGATGTACTGATAATCACTGGTGATTGGAATGCAAAGGTTAGAAACAAAGAGGAAGGATCAGCACTTGGAAAATATGGCTTTGGTGATAAAAATGATGCTGGTGATTACGTGACAGGATTTTTCAAGACCAATCAATGACTTCTTCATTGCAAATATCATTTTTAAACAACATCAAAGGTGACTATACATATGGACCTCACCAAATGGAATACATGGGAAACAAACTGACTACATACGTGGGACAAAACGGTGGAACAACTGTCTCATCATCCAAAATAAGGTCAGGGACCAACTGTGGAGCTGACCATCAATTGTTTATATGTAAGTTCTGGCTAAAGATGAAGAAATTAAAACAAGTCCATGAGAGCCAAAATATGACCTTGAACATATGCCACCTGAATTAACAATCATCTTAAGAACAGATTTGATGCCTGGAAACTAAGGCCAAAGATCAGAAGAGTTGTGGGATGATATCAAGAATATCATATAGGAAGAAAGCAATCATAGGTTTTATTGCCTGTTAAAGTTTTCAGAAGCTAGGCAATCATTGCGGTGCCAGGCCCTTAAACGTGCCACGTGTCTTTGCTCTCATGTCAAGAATCACTGCACTAATAGGAATTGTTACCTTTTTTGTTACCCTGCCCACCATGTAAATCAACTGTCTAGGGATATTAGTCT
>NW_006408522.1:42838036-42860389 GCF_000296735.1 Chrysochloris asiatica
CCTAATGAAATTCAGACATCACTGGACAATATTAATACCACATGAAAGTAAAATTTTGCTCAACATAATTCCAAAAACAACTGCAACAGCATATTGATAGGGAACTGCACAGATTCAAGTCAGATTCAGATGAGGATGTGGAATATCACTGCTGACAGCAGATGGATCTTGACTGAAAGCAGAGAAAATCATAAGGATGTTAACTTATGCTTTATTGATATTCAAAGACTTTCAATTGTGTGGATCATGACAATCTATAGACCACATTGCAGGGTCTGAGTATTCTGGAAAAGTTAATTGTGTTCATGAAGAACTTGTACATAGACCAAGAGGAACTCATTCAAACAGAACAAGGGGACACTGAATGGTTTAAAATTAGGAACGGTGTGCAGCAGGGTTGTATGGTGAAAGTACCATACTTATTTAAGCTGTATGCTGAGCAAATAATTCGAGAAGCTGGATTCTATGAAGAAGAACATGACATCAGGATTGGAGGTAGACTTATTAACAACCTGAGATATGCAGATGATACAATCTTGCTTGCTGAAAACGAAGAGGACCTAAAATACTTACTGATGAATATCAAAAACCACAGCCTTTGGTATGGGTTTCACCTCAATGTAAGGTAACAAAAATCCTCACCACTGGACCAATAAATAACATCCTGATAAATGGAGCAAAGATTGAAGCTGTCAGAGACTTCATTTTGCATAGCTCCACAATGAACACTCATGGAAACAGCAGTCAAGAAATCAAATGACATATTGCATTGGGCAAATCTGCTGCACAAGACTTCATCAAAGTATTCTAGAGCAAAGATGTCTTCCATTTGAGGGCTAAAGTGCACCTGACTCAAGCTATGGTATTTTCAATAGCCTCATGTGCTTGTGAAAGTTGGACAGAAAATAAGGGAAACCATGGAAGAGTTGATGCATTTGAATTATGGTGTTGGAGAAAAGTATTAAAAGTATTATGGACTACTAGAAAAACAAACCAATCTGTGTTGGAAGTACAACCAGAATGCTCCTTGGAAGCCAGGACAGTGAAATTTTGTCTATTACACTTTGGACATATTGTTAGGAGGAACCAGTCCCTGGAAAAGTATATTATGCTAGATAAAGTGGAAGATCAATAAAGAAAAGGAAGACCTCGAATGAGATGGATTGCTACAGTGGCAGAAGCAATGGGTTTAAGTTTAACAACAATTGTGAGGATGGCACAGGACCGGGCAGTGTTTCATTCTGTTGTACATAGGTCACTATGAGTTGGAATCCACTTGACAGCACCTAACAGCAATAACAGGTGGCATTCCAGGAGTCATTTTTAATCATAATAAGGGATGAGAATCACTTCCTTAGTATCTCAAAAATAAAAACTTGACATTTTCAGATATAAGATAAGAGGAGCCTTTTTAATGCCCTCAAGTCATACCATATTGGTGGTCTCCATATAAAATCAAAGAATAGCCATAGGGAGGAGAGATGAGACATATATCTTCTTCAGATTCCCTGGCATTAACTGTAACATCGGGTTAAGTATTGGAACCCTAAACAGAAGGTTGGTGGTTCAAGCCCACTAGATGTTCCATGGGAAAAAGATGAGGCAATCTGCTTATGTTAAGATGAACAGCCTCAGAAACCCTATGGAACAATTCTAATATTCTTCAGGAAGCAAGAAAATTAGACCTAGGGAAGAGAAGGTTAAAGATCGATGAATATTGGCATACATGTACAGGGTTGCTATGAGTTGGAACCAACTCCACAGCACATAACCACCACCATCACCACCACCACCACAGGTACATAGAATGATCTTCATGTAGTTACCTGGGCACAGAGTTCAGGACAACAGCAACAAAACATAAAATAAACTATGGGGAATTTAAGCTAAAAACAAAGAACTAGTTCTTGATACCAAAAAAAAACAAAACAAAATCCACATACACGAACTCAATGTCAAAGAATCGATTCTGACTTGACAGCACTGAACAACAACAACCCCTCTCGATTTTGTACTGTTTTAATGCAAAATTTAAAAGCTACAATGCTATACTTTACTTTTTCATCCAGTCTATATATAAGCAGGGTAACGGAAAAGAAGATGAGGAAAAATTCATACTTTTGTTACTTATTTATTACAAATGGAATGCATGCTCATTTTAAGAAACTGAGCTAAATACAAGAAAAAAATTTAAATTATTTAGTTCAGCCACCCAGAAATCATTATAATTAATATGTTAGTATCAATCATCTATGTATTGACATCCATATCACAAAAATGAAGTCATGTGGCAAATATTGTTCAAGCTCCTGAAAAGTTCATTCTTCCATTAATATATGGACGCCTCTACTGTCTCAAGTATTATGCAGGATGAGAGTCAGAAAGGCTTAATTAAGCATGTGGTCCCAAAGAATTATTAGTAGATTCCTAGCCAAAAAGAGCTTAACACTCTATGTTGTGACTGTGGTTGCCTGATCTACCTAATTGCAATAACCATAATTTAATTGTATCTCTTCTTGTTTGCCATCTTGTATTATAAATGAGAGGTCATTATTAATGGAAATATAGTATCTTTTCTTAGTCCCAATTTTCTCCGTTGTAAATCATGAATTCCCACTTGGTTGCAAAATATTTATTATCTGCTAGAAGAGATCAAAGAATTGAAAGTTACAATCCTTAAAGAAATTATTCAGATTATTTCTCTTTTTTATGAGTTTTTGTTATTCAACTGTAACAATGATAACTTTTTTTACATTAAGCAAAATGCTGTATTAAAAATAGCTATGATTGCTCCTCATTCTTGCTACCCTTTTCCATGACCACAGGGAGTCAAATTTGAGCAACCAACTAATTACCAATTCTTTATGGATTTATCATTGGAAGTGTTGCCAAAATGGGATTGGAAAGAGAAAACATTAGGACTTCATAAGTAGAACAGAGGCCACAATCCCTCATATTAGCTCTAATAATTAGGATATTTTATGGAGGGCTTCAATGACAAGATAAACTAGTCAGTCCCTAGCACAGGACCCATATCATTTACCCTAGGCATGCGGAGGCTGGTTCATCACAAAGAAAATCAAACTACAAAGGCAAACACTCTAGACAATGCCTGACTCTGGTCAAAGGCAGCATATCCAAGTGTTATCTTTAAGCCAAGTGATTTTAAATTAGCTTAAATACCAACAGGGGGTTAATTTGAAACCAATTTGATTCTATTTCTGAATTAATGCTTTTTAAATCTGCTTTTATAATTTCTGCTTATAAAGGATTGCCCTTCTGGTATAAAAACTGAGCCAAGACTCAGTTATCAAATACTACGAAGGGTTCTGTTAATTAGAGAGTTTATGTGTGATGAGTTGTTGACACTGAAATGATGTGTGTTAAATAATTTTAAAATATTCCGTGGGGCACTAACTTGGTGGCTCAAAGCATTGTTCCTCCATTTTTCAGACCCTGTTTTGAGTCAAACTAGTAAAATTAATGTGGTAGCTGTAGCTCGTTTCTTAAATATAGACTCATTCATATCTCAAAATTATACATATAAGAGAATAAATCTTCTGGCACTCTTTATTAGGCTGTTCCAGACCATTCTAACTAATCTAGCCTCTTTCACATGCGGGTTGGTCTTTAGCTGCTTGGTACAGACTGCCAGGAAATTCATCATTGCTGCTATTAAACAAAATTCTCAGGGTTTGCTCTTTTCATAGTGTTTCTTTTAAAAGCTTTTTTGGTGATGTTTTCTCTGGCTTTTCTTTCTGTCTCCAAATGGGGCAACTCAGGAGATATCTCAGAAACTGAAACGTTGTTTTTTTTTTTCCCATGTAGGTAAATTCAAGCTCCAGCTGTTAAGGTTTTTTCTTTCTGTCTGTCAATTTTCTTTTTCTACTCATGGCCAGCAAAGGCAGAGGCCAAGAACAGACCACAGGGAATCACTTGGGCCTTAGAACAAGCTGGTGTCTGTATTTCCTAGAGGAAAAAATATGGACATCAGTCTTTAACATCAGAAAAGCCACTAATTAATTCACTCATAGATGTTAAAAGCACAAATCATTCTTTATTTTATCTGGAATTTAATTTTATTTTAAACTGATTTTATTTAACTCTTTTGTTTCTATAATTTTTGCCTTTTTCAGTAACTCTTTGAGTGATGTCTGACCCATAGGAGACATGTCAGCTGTGTCTCATGGGATTGAGACCCATGTATCATAAGTCTTCCTAGTTTTAATTGTTCAATTAATAACCATAATGTGTTCAACCTATATACACTTGACTTAGCAAAAGATACGAATCTTTTGAAGTCATACAACCTTCTGCAAAAAATTACAAAACTAGTAGGAACTCTGAGTTGGTACCCTAGTGTTGCCACTATCAGTGCGGCCTCAGGCAAATTATTTAGATACCTGTGCTTTATTGATTACCCAAAGGCTTTCAACTGTGTGGCTCATAAATAATAGTGCAAAGAATGGGTATTTCAGAACATTTTATTGTATTCATGAAGAACTTATACACAGAACAAGAGGTACTTGTTCTTATTAGAACAAGTGGATATTGAATGGTTTAAAATCAGGAAAGGTATGCATCAGGGTTATATCCTTTCATCACACTTATTCAATCTGTATGCTAAGCAAATAATCCAAGAAGCTGGATAATATGAAGAAGAACATGACATCAGGACTGGAGGAAAAGACTCATTAACAGCCTGCAGTAGACAGATGATACAACCTTGCTTGCTCAAAGTGAAGAGGATTTAAAATACTTGCTGATAATGATTAAAGACTACAGTACCTCAATGTAAAGAAAACAAAAATGCTCACCTCCAGACCAATAAATAACATCATGATAAATGGAGAAAAGATTGACATTGTCAAAGATTTTATTTACTTGGATCCATTTTCAACACATATGGAAACAGCAGTGAAGAAATCGAAGGATGTACTGCATTAGGCAAATCTGTTGCACAAGACCTCTTTCAAGTGTTCAAGTGTAAAGATGTCAGTTTGAGCACCTAGGTGCCCCTGTCCAAGCCATGGTATTTTCAATAAACTCATATACATGTGGAAGTTGGACAATGAATACAGGAGACCAAAGAATTGATAAATGGTCTGCCAAAAGAACAAACAAATCTGTGTTGGAAGAAGTACAGCCAGAGGCTCCTTAGAAGTCAGGAAAGAGAGACTTTGTCTCTTATACTTCAGACATGCTATCAGGTGGCCCAGTCTCTAGAGAAGGACATCATGCTTGATAAAGTAGGGGGTTCAGTGAAAAAGGAAGATCTCCAATGAGACAGATAGACACAATGACAGCAGAACAACAGTTGTGAGGATAGTGCAGGATCAGGTTTCCTTCTGTTGTGCATAGACTCATTATAAGTGGTAACAGACCCAACAGTACCTAACAACAACAATAAGCTTTGGTTACGTATTTGTAAAGTAAGAAGGTCTTCATTTTCATATTCATAAAATTAAATAAGAATCAATTAACACCCTTTCCAGCTCTAGTATTCTACAATTCCCTTCATTCAAGAATCTATTGTTGTGAAAAAATAAAACTGTAGTTCACGTGAGAAAATATTTGGCATGCATTCATTCTGAACTGTTTTTGTTAAGTTTCTTCAAAAAAAAAGTTTGAAAAGAAAATGATCAACAAAGCAAAGAGAACATTGGGTGTTCCATAAAAGAGCAGTGAATAAGGAGAAGGCATCTAGTTCTAGTCACAATTGTAGCATAACAAATGAGTAACCAAAAACAAGTAGTTATGGAATTGAAAGTTCTAAGGCCAAAAATTAAACACCAAATCGAAAAAGTTTTATCTGATGATCTCTTAGTAATTTTCATTACAACAATTCTATGACTCTATAAAATGGACCAAAACCAAGAAAGAGAGTAACTAAAAACATTTTAACAACTATGAATTCTGCACTTTCACTTGGTTTGGAGATATGCTGATCATCTCCCAACAAGCAGAAAATACTTTGGGGGACCCTAAACAAATGCTGACACACGTCTGTCAGTTTGTCATACTGTAGTGGCTTGTGAGTTGCTGTGATTCTGGAAGCTATGCCACCAATATTTTAAATACCAGCAGGGTCACCCATGGTGGACAGGTTTCAGATGAGCTTCCAGATGAAGACAGACTAGGAAAAAGGAGGGACGAACTACTTCTAAATATTTAGTTACTGAAAAGCTGATGGAATAGCAGAGAAATGCTGTCAGATATAGTGCCAGAAGATGAGCCCCTCAGGTTGGGAGGCACTCAAAATGGGACTGGGGAAAAGCAGTCTCCTCAAAATAGAGATGACCTTGGTGATATAAATGGAGTAAAACTTTTAGGACTTTCATTTGCTGATTGGTGACAACTCAAAATGAGAAACAGCTGCAAATATTAATAATCAGAACATGGGATGTAAGAAGTAAGAATCTAGGAAAATTGGAAGTTGTGAAAAATGAAATGGAATACATAAAGATCGATATCCTAGTTATTGGCGAACTGAAATGGACAGGTATCGACAATTTGAATCAGACAATTATATGGTTTTCTATGCCAAGAAAGACAAATTGAATAGAAACAATGTTGCATTCATTGTCAGAAAGAACAGTAAGCATTTGTTGAGCATGTAATTTGTCCAAATCAATTTAATAGATCCCCTAAAGAGATTAAAAGATAACATACTCCCTGCCCTCCAGAAGCTTAAAAACTCAAGAAGTTTATAATCTATCTTGTAGTACAGTGCTGTCTGTTATAGGATCACATACATAAACATACAAGGAAGACCAGTCAAAACCAATATTATTCAAATTTATGCACCAACCACTAAAGCCAGTAATGATGAAATAGAAGAATTCTATCAACTCGTTCAGTCTGAAATTGATCAAACATTCATTCAAGTTCTTCTTGTTGTTAAGTACCATAGTGTCTGTTCCAATTCATAGTGGCCCTGTATAGGGTTTCCTGAGAGTAGCTGGTGGGTATAAACTACAACCTTGCAGTTAGCAGTCCAGTGCAACCAAGAGGCACTAATAATTATTAGTGATTGGAATGGAAAGTTGGAAACAAAGAGGGAGGATCAGTAGTTGGACAATATGTTAGACAGAAAATATTTTTAGAAATAGAAATTATTCTAGATATCACATGATAGAATTCTGCAAGACTAACGACTTATTCATTGCAAATGCCTTTTAAAACAATATAAAAGGCAATATACATATGGACAACACCAGATGAAATACACAGGAATAAAACTGACTACATCCATAGGATGAGATGGTGGAAGAGCTCAGTATCATCACTCAAAACATGGCCAGGGGTCAACTATAGAACAGACCATCAATTGCTCATATGTAAGTTCAGGCAGATGGTGAAGAAAATGAAAACAAGTTAATGAGAACCAAAATATGACCTTAGTATATCCCACCTGAATTAGGAGACCATCTCAAAACCAGATTTAATGCATCTGATAGACTAAAGACCAGAAGGGCTGTGGGATGACATCAAGAACATCATATATGAAAAAAGCAAAATGTCATTAAAAAGACAGGAAAGACCAATATGGATATCAGAAGAGACTCTGAAACTTGTTCTCTGGAGCAGAAAATCTAAAGCACTAGGAAGAAATGAGGAAGTAAAAAGTGCTGAGCAGAACATTTCAAATGGCAGCTTAAGAAAAAAAAAAGTCATGTATTGTGATAAAATGTGCAAAGATATGGAGTTAGAAAAACTAAAGAGAAGATAGGCTCGACATTTCTCAAGCTAAAAGAACTGAAAAAAAGAAAATCAACCCTTGACTTGCAATATTGAACTGTTTCATGGACAAAATATTGAATGATGCAGAAAGCATCATAAGAAGATGAAAGGAATGCACAGAGTTACTATACCAAAAAGAAATTGACAAAAAAGAAATTGACGATGTACAACCATTGTTAAGAGGTAGCATATGATCAAGAGCCGATGGTACTGAAGGAAGAAATCCAAGCTGCACTGAAGGCATTAGTAACAAACAAGGTTTCAGGCATAAACAGAATAATAAAAATTGAAAATTTTAAGCAAACTAAAGCGTCACTGGAGGTGCTCACACATCTATGCCAAGAAATTTGGAAGACAGCTACCTTATCAACTGATTGGAAGAGATCCATATTAGTGTCCATTCCAAAGCAAGGTGACCCATTGGAATGGAGTTAATCAAACAATATCATTAACATCACATGTAAGAAAAATTTGGCTGAAGATAATTCAAAAATTGTTGCAGCAGTACATCAACAGAGAACTGCCAGAAATTCAAGCCAGATTTAGAAGAGGATGTGGACTTAGGGGCATCATTGCTGACATCAGGTGGATATTAGCAGAAAGCACAGAATACCAGAAAGATGTTTACTTTTACTTCATTGACTATGCAAAGGCTTTAAACTGTATAGATCATGAAAAACTATGAATAACATTGAGAAGAATGGGTATTCTGAAACAGTTCATTGTCCTTATGTGGAACTTGTTCATAGACCAAAAGGCAGTTGTTAGAACAGAGCAAATGGATACTAAATGATTTAAAATCAGGAAAGGTATGTGCCAGAATTGTATTGAGTGTTGCAGAGCAATGATATCAGCTTGAGGACTAAAATGTGCTTGGCCCAACCCATGGTATTTTCAATAGCCTCATATGCATGTGAAAATTGCACAATAATTAAGGCCGATCACAGAAGAATCGGTGCATTTGACTTACAGTGTTGGAGAAGAATAGTATTAAGTACCATGGACTGCCAGAAGAATAAACAAATCTGTGTTGGAAGTATAGCCAGATTGCTCCTGAGAATCATTGATGGTGAAACTTTGTCTCTCCTAGTTCAGACATGTTATCAGGAGGGACTAGGTCCTGGAATAGGACATGATGTTTGTTGGAGTGGAGAGTCAGTGAAAAAGAGGAAGATCCCTGAGATGGTTTACACAGTGGCATCAACGAGAGACTCAAGTGTAGCAACAATTGTGAGGATGGTGCAGAACCAGACAGTGCTTCCTTCTTAGTGCATATGATGGCTGTGAGTCTTAACTGACTGAATGATACCTAACAACAACAACAAAGTTATGTCAGTGAATGAGATTCCCCAGGAAATAAGTATTTTTTAAATGATTAGGGGTGCAAGTGGAGTCAACACATGATTGCTAAGTTTTTACTTTGTCAAGGACATTAAAAGTGTGTAAAAATAGACATCTACTATAATTTTTATTTCCTTAAAGAAACAGAAGAAAGGATATTTCAACACAAAAACATAGGAATGACATAATCTTAAAATGAATGATAATCCATCAAATTAACCAATTGAAGTTGATAAAAGACTCATTACATTGTCCTTCATCATAAAATGATTTTACCTGGTGTGGCGCTGTGGGTTAATGAGCCAGACTGCAAAGCGGTTTGAACTGCAAGGTCAGTGGTTCAAGCTCACCAGCTGCTCCTCGGAAACCTTATACAGGTCACTATGGGTCGGAACTGACTCGATGACACTTAACAACAACAACAAATACCCAAAATATGAGCGATTAAGTCTGGCCATCCTGGTTTCCAAGGAGCATTCTGACTGTATGTACTTCTTCCAAAACAGATTGGTTTGTTCTTTTGGCAGTCTGTGATATTACAATATTCTCCTACAACACCATGGTTCAAATGCATCACTTCTATGATTTCTTTATTCACTATCCAACTTTTACATGCATATGAGAGTATTTAAAATATCATAGCTTGGGTCAGGCACACTTAGTTCTCATACTGACATCTTTGCTTCTGAACACTTTAAAGAGGTCTTCTGCAGCAGACTTGCCCAATGCAATACATCATTTGATTTCTTGACCACTGCTTCCTTGAATGTTGATGGTTGATCTGAGAAAAATGAAGCCTTTGAAAATGTCAAGCTTTTCACCATTTATCTTGATGTTATTGGTCCAGTGGTACAGAATTTTGTTTTCTTTACATTGTTGTGCAAACTGTGGTCTTTGACCTTCATCAATAAGTATTTCAAGTCCTCTTCATTTTTGGCAAGCATGGTTGTATCATCTGCATATTGCAGGTTTTTAATGAGTCTTCCTCCAATCTTGATGCCATGTTCTTCTTCAAGCAATCCAACTTCTCAAATTATTTGCTCAGCATATTGATTGAATTAGTATGGTAAAAGAATGCAACCCTGGTGACATCTTTCTTAATTTTAAACCATTTAGTTTAAATGTCACTTTAAAAACTATAGTTTTCTTTACAAACTTTACTGATGTTTGAAAAAGAATTATTTTAAACTGAAATGACATGACATGAGGACTTCGTCTCAGGGGTGTCTCACGGCAACACAAGTTTGTTATGACACCGAAATTCTGATCAGTAAGCATTTGTTGAGCACTTGGTTTTCCCAAAACGATTTAATAAATCCTCCCTCAAGAGTTTAAAACATTAACAACACACTCCCTGTCCTCAAGAGGTTTATAACCTCAAAAGAGAGAAAATAAACGAACATTTTTTAAATCTACGAATTCCCACAATATGAAAAGCCATATGAGCCATAAAAAAGTTGCCTAACTCGATGAGAATGTAAAAAGAAGATCCGAATGATGAAAAAGCTAAAGAAAGTAATGGTGTGTTATCTGGACTTTAAAGGATGGCATTCTGGTTGGTGCTGTAGGATAGGCATTGGACTGCTAACTGTAAGGTCAGTGGTTTAAATCCATCATCAGTTCCTTTGAAACCCTATACAGGGTCACTATGGGACCGAACTGACTGGACAGCATTAAACAATAGCAATGTTTTTAAATGGATAGGTACAGGAGAAAGATTAGTGTAAGTAGCAGAGAGAAAGGCCAAAAAAGGGCTGAGGAGCACAAATCATGTTCAAAGAACAGTTGACAGCCTTTCTTAGCTGTCATTAGATAGGTGAAGACTAGTATCGAAAGAAAATATTGTAGTCCATGTGGGAGGGAAAATCAGGCACCGCTCTCTCTTCCACGGGGTGCCATTTTGTCTCGTCGGTGAGCTGTTGCAACCTGTTTGTTGAAGCAACTTTTAAATGCAAGTTCTTAAGATGATTCTTTCAAATTATTTCTAAACAGGAAGTTCTTTCTATACTTTCTTTCCCTATATTTCTTTTTCGTTTGTTTGATTGTTTTTAATTAATAGAGTTAGGATGAAGAAGATCAATTAAGCTTTTTAATGAAGACATTTACCTAATCAGTTCGTTGTTTTAGAGAGATTTCTCCTGCAGTTGTGTGCAGGTGACTTTGGATCATGGAGAAACTATCCATATTAAAGCAAGAAATGGTTAGCTCAATCATTCTCAAAATAAGGTCCAGGAACGCAGGTGAATCAATCTATTGATACAATCTGAAGTTTCTTTGAAGTTGTTGCTGTTTGTCTATCATTTAGAAAAATATTGTATCTGCTTTTTGATAACAATTTTTAAGTGCATATTCAGGATCAGCTAAACAACCACACGATAATTTAATGTTGCCTCCTATTTCAGTGCCGTGTCTTCCTTCTGTTTATCATCTTGTTGGCGTAAATTATAATTAAATTGTCATGAACTAACAAGGAAAACTAAAGGAGACTGCAAATATGAAATCATATGTATGCCAAGTGGAAGAAAAAATTTTTTTTATTTATTTGAAGGTAAAACAAAATGAAGAGGAAAAAGTTGTGAGAGAATTATGTCATCAAAAAGTACCTTGTAGTATATATTGAATTCCAAAACATTTGAATATTTTTCTTTGCCCCTCCATACTACTGTTTCTCCCTTCCTCTGCTCCTTGCTCAGGGCCTATTGTCGTTGTTAAGTGCCATCGAGTCGGTTCCGACCCATAGCGACCCTGTACAGGGTTTCCAAGGGTATAAATCTTTATAGGAGTAGAAAGCCTCATCGTTCTCCCGCGGAGCGGCTGGTAGTTTCGAACCGCTGACCTTAAGGTTCGCAGCCGGATTCGTAACCACTACGCTATCAGAGCTCAGGGCCTATAGCAAGGGATTACTTACTTTCTGGATTTCATTTGGGTTAAGCCAATGCGAGTCAATAGCAAGAGGTTGGAGTGGTAGGAAATTAGATCATAGAGAGCATTTTCCTGTAGTCTTTCTTGCAGAGTTCCTGAAAGTTCACTATGTCCAACAAATGAGTCAGTCCCAACTTGACAACAACTAAATCAATAACAACAATAAACAACATTCTTCTAAAGTGTTCTTTATTTGTTGCATTCACACTCTCCAGGGTCTGATAACTACTCCTTCCTTTGCCTCTAAAATCTCAGACATGATAACAACACTTTACTATTGCTTTTCCTTACCTCTCTTTGGTTTCTTCTAAGACCTTCTATACCTTTTTAATAAAGACAGTTTGATACGCTCTTCAAATACTACTTCTGAAGTGCCATCCATTTTCTGTCAGGATCATTCTGATACAATAAAACTTCATCGTCTTTATTTTGCTCATATTGAGAACAACAATTTGGTTTCTGCAAAGCAGCATCACTTGACACATTAAAGTAAATGTCCTCTGAATCTTAATGGTTTTATAGTTTCACTTATATTTAATTTATTAATATATTTTGTGCTTATAGTTGTATATCTGTGCTCTAGAATAAGATATTTATATCTAGTTTTGTTTGTACATATTTAAGTCAATTAATGATAATAATTAATAAATCAAGTATAAAGAAGAGGTCATTGAAATTTTCTTTTCTTACAAATGAAGGCCATATAACATTCAAGTTTGAGAATCACTAACCTAGCTCATTGCTTCAAACCTGGCTGCCAAATGTCACTAAGAAGCATCATAAAAATTTCCAGGTGTGAAATAGGCAATTGATAGTGAATGAATACTGAAAGCCAAGGACTTCGTAAAGACTAATGTGACTCTAGAAACCATGGCCAGGAACAAGTACACACTCTTCCATTCCCATAGGGGTCTGAGAAGGTCCACATGAACCACCATGGCTTTGCATTATTGACAGTCATCCAACTTTGTATTAGAAATTGCATTCAGAACATCTCTACACAAGCTAGTGAAGTGAATTCATCACTTAAGAATCCCCACACACACACACACACACACTCCAACACATAGCAAGTAAGAGAATGAAAAAATTTTTAATATAGCCAGAAAAAAAAAAATATATATAGCATTTCTGTGAACCAAAATGCATAGTGGTAAATGGGTTGAAGCCACTGACTTTCTAGACATTAGGTATCGGTTATGAGAACTTTTTCTGATTGATGCCTTGGACAAAAGAAAAGTCTCATATCTAGAGAATTAGGAGTACAGAGACAGGCGTTATAATAAGGACTAAAAAATTCTGTCTGGTGACTTGATGATTGAGACTTCATTACTCCAAATCTCATTATAGGGCAGAAACTTCAAACCATCGTTTTATAACCTTTCCATGCTTAGAAAGGAATGTGATGTATGTTAGGGTCGGCTAAGCTATGCTATAGTAACAAATAAATCCAAAATACCAGCAAGTTTGTACAACAAAGGTTATTTCATAATTACACAATGCAGTTCAGGTGATTCTCCTTGATATTTGACCTCCAACAGTGACCTGGGACTTTGAGATGATTCCATCTAGCATCTTTGTCAATTCAGCATTCTTTACATTCATTAATGAGAGGGAAACCATGGCTGTCTTACATATGCCCTTAATAGTTTTGGACTAGGAGTGAGGAAGACTCATTAATAACCTGCAATATGCAGATAATACAGCCTTGCTTGTTGAAAAAGAAGAGGATCTAAGATATTTACAGATGAAGATCAAAGACCACAGTCTTCAATACGGATTGCACCTCAATGTAAAGAAAACAAAAATACTCACAAGTGGACCAATAAACAGCATCCATGCAAATGGAAAAAAAGATAGAAGTTGTCAAAGATTTCATTTTGGTTCGCTCACCCATCAAGACTCATGAAAGTAGCAGTCAAGAAGTCAAACTATGCATTAGTCAAATCTGCTGCACAAGACCTCTTCAAAGTGTTGAAGAGCAAACATGTAGTTTGAGAACTACAGTGTACCTGACCCAAGCCATGGTATTTTCAATAACCTTGTATGCATATGAAATTTGGATAATGAATAAGGAAAACCATAGAAGAACTGATGCATTTGAGTTATGGTTTTGGAGGAGAATATTAAAAATACAATGGATTGCCAAAATAACAAACAGATCTGTGTTGGAAGAAGTATAACCAGAATGGTCCTTGGAAGCCAGGATGGCCAGACTTCATCTCTCATACTTCACACATATTATAAGAAGGAACCAGTCTCTGGGGAAGAATAAAGTGGAGAGCCAGAGAAAGAGGAAGAATTCCAATGATATGGATTGGAATAGTGGCAGCAGCAGAGAGCTCAAGCACAGCAACCATTGTGAGGTTGGCCCGGGACTGAACAGTGCTTTGTTCTGTTGTGCATAGGATTGCTATGAGTCAGTACTGACTCCCTGGCACATAACAACAACAACATGAGTGATACATATTACTTTCACTGTTAGCTCATTTGTAAAACTACATGCATAACCCCAAAATAAACTCAAGAAAGTGCCGGTAAATGTAAGAGAGAGCCTGAATATTTGTTGAGCAGGATTCACTGTATGACCCTCAAACTTTCTAGACAAAAAGGAGGTAAATTCAGAGGAAGAGAGAGAACAAACAACTTCCTATTGAAAACAAGCTTGCAAACTAATGTCTAAAAATATATGATGAAATCTAGTTCTAAGAAAGAAATCAATAAAAACAACAAACACAGTATGAATCAACAAGGCTTTAACATAAATGTATTGCACATGCACCATGAGATAAATGAATGAAGACCTTCTATTTTGAAATTATTAAAAATAGAAACCAACCTATTAAAAGTATGAATTGATAGCTTAAAGGTAAAGAGTTATATTTTGAGGTGATAAAAAATTCTAAAATTTATTGTAGTAATGGTTACAGAACTCTGGATTATGGTATATGAGTTATAATACAATAAATCTGTTATAAAAAGAAAATAAAACAATTGACTAGAATGATTAGAAATATAGTCATTGATATTAAAAATACAGAGTAAATAAAACAGAATTTGATGTAGTTGAAGAAAAAATTACTAAAGACATGCTCAGAAAAGACCTGCAAGAGCCTTAATTTTCACCTCTGGTCTGTAAACTCAGTGTAATTAGGAAGTGAAGCTAAGACAGAACTATAAAGAACCTGGATAAGTATTGAAGAAGTGTTCAGTACAGAGCCAAGCACTGGAAATTCATCATCCTGGTGCTGTTCTCTCCTTCACCACCACCACTTCCTCTAGCTTCTTCTCCTCTCTCATTCATTCATTCATTCCCTCTTATTCTCTTGTGATCTTACTCTCTTTTTCCTGGTATTCAAGGAAATATGACAAAACACTAGATGAACATGAGTTCAGGAACAAAGACTTCAGAGATAATACTTTAAACATAATGAAAATGAATACAAACTTTTAAAAAGTGTTTAGAAAAGTCATTAAATAAATAAACAACTATAGTATACAACAAGCAACATAAACAAACCCTTAGGAGGAAGAAGAAATTGATTTCCAAAGTTAACTCAATATGACTTTCAGAATTTTAGATTGCAACAACAATAAAAAAGCATGCAAAGGAACAAGAAACCATGGCCTGGTCACAGAAGATATAAACAGAAACTGCTCCTGAGGAAACAGACATTGGACTTAAAAAAGCAAAAGATTATTCCAATGAACTAATGAAACATAGGAACATCAATTTCCACATCCCTGGAAACAGAACTAGATGACATGCAGCTACCACTACCAGTGGTTCTGAAACAGATCACATTAGAAGGTCCTGTGTAGAGTGAAACAAATGTGGTACAAAACTCAAAGTCATAAAAAGCCTGGGCCAGATAGAGACTGGAATCTCAAAACTATGACTCTTGATCACTCTTCAGGTCTGGAACTGAACTCCACCCTCTCATCTTCAATGTTCAGTCAAGCAGTAGATAGATCTAATTGGGGAACAACAACATTAGTGAGGTATACACTCCATAGAATGGCTAACTATGCAAGATCAAAAAGGCAACATTTATCCTAGTACAAAATTCAGAAGGTTTGGGAAAGAAGGAGAAATGTGAATAAGAAACACAGTGCGGAAACGGGAAAAGTAATGTTATATTAAGGTGATTGCAATAAATGAGATGAAATGAAGTGTGTGATTTGTTGGATGTAAAACTGATTATCTACTCTGTAAACCTTCACCCAATTCATAATTAAAAGTTTTTTTAAAAAAAAGTAAAATCTAAATCCATTTCCATTGAATAAATCCCAAATAATAGTGACCCTCTGGTAGTGTAGTGGTTACGAATCGGGCTGCGAACCTTAAGGTCAGCGGTTCGAAACTACCAGCTGCTCCGTGGGAGAAAGATGAGGCTTTCTACTCCCGTAAAGATTTACACCCTCGGAAACCCTGTACAGGGTCGCTATGGGTCGGAACCGACTCAACAGCACATAACAACAACAACAACAATAGTGACCCTATAAGATAAAAAGAACTATACCCATGGGGTTTCCAAAGCTGTAAATCTTTACAGCAGCAGACTACCATTTCTTTCTCCTGCAGTGTGGCTAGTGAGTTCAAACGACTGACCTTTAGGATAACAGCTGAGTTGTTAACCAGTGCACCACCAGATCTCTCCATATTGGACTTATTAGATTTTAAATCAACTCTCTTTAATAGATTCAAAGAGCTAAAGGAAACCACAAGAATGAGAAATGGATGATAATTTCACATAGAAAGTATTATAAAAGGAACCAAGAGGAAATTCTGGAGTGGAAAAGTATAATAGTAAAGGAAACAGAAAACTCACTAGGGTTTAATAGCAGCTTTGAAGGAGAAGAAAAAAGAGACAACAAACTTGAGGTGGGGCAATTAAAAATACACAGTCTAAGGAGAAAAAACTAAAAAGCATGTAGAAAAATGAACACATCATAAGAGACCTGTAGAATACCATCAAGTGCACAAATATATTCATAATAGGAAATCCCAGAAGGAAAGGAGAGGAAGGAGCAGGAAATATATTTGAGGAAATAACGGGCAAATTTTTCCAAATTGGATAAAAGATGCAATCTACACATAAAAGAGACCCAGTGAACTTTAAGAAAGATAACATGATGAAATCCACAGACACATCAAAATCAGATTGTGAAAATCCAAGGACAAAGGGAAGAATGAAGCAAGGCAGAAGTGACTCATCATTTAAAAGGGATTAAAATTAAGATTAACAACAAATTTCTCATCTGAAACCATGAAGGTCAAAAGAAAGTGGGAAGATATTTTTTAAATGCTGAAAGGAAAACAAAAACAATTGTCAAGCAAGAATTCTATAAGCAACAAAATTACTCTTCAAAAATATGAGAGAGAAAAACAACATCCCAGATAAATAAAATCTGAGGGATTTATTGCTAGTGGACTGGAGCTACAGGAGGCTCTAAAGTAAGTTATTCAGACTGAACTGAAAGGACACTAGACAATAACTCAAAGCCATATGAAGAAAGACAGAATTCTGGTAAAAGTAACTACGTAAGTTAATATTAAAAGCAGCATTCTTATGTTTTTGGTTGATAATATCTCTTTTCATTTGCTAAATAATTTAAAAGAAAACTACATAAAGCAAATACTGTTGTTGTTGTTGTCAGGTGCTCATAGCGACCCCATGCACAGCAGAATGAAACAATGTCTGATCCTAGGCCAACCTCACTACTTGACGCCATCAATGATGCCACCTGGCTGATCCATCTTGTTGGGAGTCTTCCTCTTTTTCTCTGACCCTGTATCTTACCCAGCATGACATCCTTCTCCAGTGACTGTTCTCTCCTGACAATATGTCCAAAGTATGAAATATGAAGTTTAGCCATCTTGGCCTCCAAGAAGCACTCTGGCTACACTTCTTCCAAAACAGATCTATTGGTTCTTTTGGCAGTCCATGGCACTTTTAGTATTCTCCTCCAACACCACAATTCAAAGGCATCAATTCTTCTACAATCTTCCTTATTCACTGTCCAGCTTTCACATCCATATGAGGTTATTGAAAATACCATGGCTTGGGTCAGGCGCACCTTAGTCCTCAACTGACATCTTTGCTCTTCAACACTTTAAAAAGTTCCTGTGCAGCAGATTTGCCTAATGCAATACGTCATCTGATCTCTTGACTGCTGCTTCCACAAATGTTGATAGTTGATTCGAGAAGAATGAAGCCCTTGACAACTTCAATCTTTTCTCCGTTGATAAGAATGTTGTTTATTGGTCCAGTGGTGAGGATTTTTATTTTCTTGACATTGAGATGCAATCCATACTGACGGCTGTGTTCTTTGATCTTCATCAGTAAATGTTTCAAGTCCTCTTCACTTTCAGCAAGCAAGGCTGTATCATCTGCATATTGCAGGTTGTTAATGAGTCTTCCTCCAATCCTGAAGCCACATTCTTCTTCATAGAACCCAGCTTCTCATATTATTTGCTCAGCATACAGGTTAAATAAGTATGGTGAAAGAACACAACCTTGTAACACAACTATCCCAATTTTAAAACATTCAGCAAATACTATGAGTCTGTATTTTGGGGCACAAAATGTAGGCAATATATGACCAAATGTTGTTGTTAGGTGCTGTTGAATTGGTTCTGATTCATAATGACCCTATGCACAACAGAATGAAATACTGCCTGGTCCTTTTCCAGCCTCACAATTATTGTTATGTTTGAGCCCATTGTTGCAACTTCTATACCAATCCTTCTTGTTGGGAGGGGGTGTGGGCCTTGCTTTTTTCACTGACCCTCTACTTTATCAAGTATGTTGTCATTTTCCAGAGACTGGTCCCTCTTAAGAACATGTAAAATGTACCTGAGACCATGTCTTGTCATGTTTGTTTCTACGAAGTATTTCCAAGATAGATTTGTCTGTTTTTCTGACAGTCTATGTAATTTCAGTAATTCAGCACCATAATTCAAATGTGTGAATGCATCAACAGGCTTCCTTATTTACTGTCCAATTTTTATATGCATATGAGGCAATTGAAAATACCATGGTTTAGGTCAGGCATACCGTAGTCCTCAAAATGACATCTTTGCTCTTTAACACTTTTTAAAGGCCTTTTGCAGCAGAATTACCTAAGGAAAAAAATGTATGATTTATTCACAGCTATTACTGAGAGCATTGATTAAGGATCCAAGTAAAATGAAATCCTTTTTAACTTTAATTTTTTTCTGAATTTATCATGATGTTGTTTATTGGTTCGGTTGTAAGTTTTGTTTTCTTTACACTGAGTTCTAATCCATACTGAAGGCTGTATTCTTTGTTCTTCATCAGCAATTGTGTCTAGTCCTCCTCACTTTCAGTAAGTAACACTGTGCCTCCTGCATCTTACAAGTTATTAATCATCCTTCCTCCCATCCTGATGCTGTGCTCTTTTTCATATAGGCCATCTTCTCAGAGTTTTTGCTCAATTAACAGATTGAATATGTATAGTGAACGGATACAATGCTGGCACACACCTTTCCTGATTTTAAAGGCAACAATGGCCAAACTTCGTCTCTCATACTTTCAACACATTTTCAGGAGGGACCAGTCACTGGAGAAGGACATCATGTTTGGTAAGGTGGAGGGTCAGAGAAAAAAAGGAATACCCCCAGCGAGATGGATTGGCAAAGTGGCAGCATCAATGGGCTCAAGTGCAGCAACAGTTGTGAGGTTGGCCCACAATCGGGCAGTGTTTCGTTCTGTTGTGCATAGGGTCGCTATGAGTCGGTACCAACTCAATAGCACCTAACAACTACAACAACAACATTATCCCCTTGTTCTGTTCAAGCAACTGCCTCTTGTTCTTTGTATTTGTTGTTGCTGTTCTATGTTTAGCTTACACATAAGCACAATTCAGTGTCTGGAATTCATGTTTTTCACATTGTTATTCAGAGTTGTGATCCACACAGTCAAATACCTACTATTTAAATGGGCAAATGTATAGACTGCAATTTGTGACAGATGGGAGCGGAGTTAATTTGTGTAATTGAGGCAAAGATGGTAACAATTCAAACTAAATTGATGTTATTATACTTCCCCTGGTGGCCACTAAGAAAATACCTTTAAAAATATGAATGAAAGGAAATTAAAACTGTACACTATCGGAATATCAATTTAACACAAAAAGACAGCTTTAAATGATACTATAAGTACAAGGAGGGTCAGAGAAAAAGAGGAAGACCCCCAATGAGATGGATTGGCAATATGGCAGTATCAACAGGCTCAAGTGTGGCAACAATTGTGAAGTTGGCCCAGGACCGGGCAGTGTTTTGTTAGGGTTACTATGAGTTGGTACCAACTTGATGGCACCTAACAACAACAAATAAGTACAATGGTATAAAACAAACATAAAAAGCAGAGTTGCAGAAGCAAGCAATTCCCTGCCATTGATTATATTAAACGTAAATGGATTAAACTCCTAGCCAAAAGTAAAGACTGGAAAAATGGATAAAAAATCTCAAAATCCAACAATATGCTGTCTGCAAGAGTCATGCTTTACATCCAAAATATACAACTAGATTGAAAATAAAAGAGCTACAAATACATATTCCATGCAAATATTAACCTAAATAGAGCTGAGGGGGCTATTGTAAAAGCAGACAAAATTTATTTTACATCACAAGCTTAAAGGTAATATTCTCAAGATGAAAAAAATGAGAATTAGTGAAAAAAAAAAAAGGCAAAAAGCCACCAATAGTCTGTTAGTTTGCCGTAATATGGTTGCTTGTATGTTGCTGTGATGGTGAAAGCTATAACACTACTATTTCAAATACTACTGGAACTACCTATCCATGGTGGACAGGTTTCAATTGAGCTACCTGACTAAGAAGAACCTGGTAATCTACTTTTAAATAAATTGGTCAGTGAAAACCTTATGAATAGCAGCATAATGCTGTCTTTTATAGTGCCAGAAGGTGGGTGTTCTGGTTGAAATTTGACTGGGAAGAGTTGTCTACTCAAATATGAGCTAATTTTAGTAATATGAATAAAATTTTTATGACCTTAATTTTCTGATGTAGAACAACTCAAAATGAGAAGAAACAACTGCAAACATCCATAAGCAACCACACAATGGATTGTACAAAGTATGAATCTAGGGAAATGTAAAGTTATCAAAACTGAAAAGACATGCTTGAAGATCAATATCCTCAACATGAGTGAGCTTAAATGACCTGGTATTGGCCATTTTGAATCAATCATAGGGTTTCTTATGCCAGGAATTATAAATTGTTAAAGAATGTTATGTTTATTTTCAAAAAGAACATTTCAAGATCTATCCTGAAATACAACAGTGTCACTAATAGGATAATATCCATACACCTAAGAGAAAAAAACAAACAAACAATTAATGTCACCATTTTTCAAATTGATGTTCCAAATACTAATGCCAAAGATGAAGCAGCTCTAGATAACTAAGACAACTAATATTCATGCTTTGTTGTTAATGTTCCAACTCATAGTGACCCTGAATAGGGTTTCCGAGGAGTGACTGGTAACCTTGTGGTTGAGTGTCTATCCTACAGTGCATGTTTAAAGAGGGAAAATAAAATTTGAGAAAATCATAACAAATAGATTTTTAAGAATAGTTAAAAATGGTAAGTTTCTTATCATGGTTGCCTTCATTCTTGGGATGTTAGTATTAGACAAAACTAGAAGGGAGCAAAAATGGCTCAGAAGGACATACACGTAGTTAACTTACATAAAATACATTTTGTGTGGGCCTTGTTGTGTTACCCTGTACCATTTATTTTCCAAGAGTTAAAAGATAATCAGTTTGAGTTTGATTTCAGATACTAAATGTATTTTAAATTTCTCCTATTAGTCCAGGTAAATATTGAATTCTAACTATTCTTAAACTGTACGAATATTTTTGAGACAACAGAAAGATGTTATATTTCTGACTTCTGGTGAGAAGAACAAAGTATCTTTGTCTGGCTCCCTCAATGGAACATAAAATGACAAACAGACTTATAATGGACTTTTAGCTGTGTTGCTAGTTTCCTATAGTTCAGATCGATATCACACTCCATGGACGTTCCAATTGCTTCTTAATGGTATGTTACTCAAAATTAAATTTCCCATCTGCAGGTGATAAATATGGAAAGAAACTGATACTCAGGATTTCTAAACTATATACACATATGGGTATGCGTGTATATATACATAAAACAATATACTCAGAACATTTAGTATTTAAATATATGTATATAAAGCATGTAGCCATGATGTGGTACGGTAGGATAAGCACTGGAGTGCTAACCAAAAGGTCAGTGGTTCAAACCCACCAGCTGCTCCTCGAAAACCATTTACA
>NW_006408522.1:42862672-42866811 GCF_000296735.1 Chrysochloris asiatica
TCACCCATAATGAGCAATACATCTTAATTGCATGTTTGATCAGTTTCAGACTGAAGAAATTGGTAGAATTCTTCAATTTCATCATTACTGGCTTTGTGGTTGATGTATAAGTTAGAATAATAATGATATTAACTGGTCTTCCTTGTAAGCATTTGGATATTCTCCTAGTACAGGCAACATTGTACTTCAAGGTAGATCTTGAAATGCTCTTTCTGATAATGAATGAGACACCATTCCTCTTCAATTTGTCATTCCAGGCATAGTAAGCCATATGATTTTATGATTCAAAATGGTTAATACCTGTCCATTTCAGCTCACTAATGCCTAGGAAATTGATTTTTATGTGTTCCATTTCATTTTTTATCCAATTTTGCTAGATTCATTCTACTTTCCAATAATTAATGTATGCTTGAACGTGTTTCTACTCAGTTTGATCTGCCCTGTAAACTTTCACTAAATCCACAATAAAAACCTTAAAGATTAAAAAAAAAATAGTCTCAAAGCCTTTTTAATGATTTAAAAGCTGAACTCAGCAAGTGAAGGTGATTATTGTGAGTTGGGGTCCTGGTGTGGCTCTATAGAATAAGCACTGGACTACTAACCCTAAGGCTGGCTGTTCAAATCTACTAGACACTCTTTGGAAATTCTATACATATGGGGTAGCTATGAATTGGCATCTATTCGATGGCACTTAACAAGGAGTTGGTTCAGTAACTTCAAAGTGAGAGCAAAGCTACATAAAATTAAAGGGCAGTTACCCGTTGTCCATAAGTGAGACATTTGTTGCCTGGAAACTCACTGTAACTTTAAAGCCTAAGTCTTGTGAAATGCAATGATCATTTTCTTAAAATTCTGTGGTCTGTGTCACAAGAAAAAATGTGAAAAGTAATAATTTACTGAGTACATCAAAGTAACAGAGAATTCACAGTAACAATGCAAAACATCTGGGAAATGTGATTTCAAAGAAAGAAGATTATGACTTACAAAAGTTTGTATTTCTGAACCGATTTCTTGAAGTAGAGCAAAAAAATAAAAAAAAAAACCATCTGATTTCAGAAACTTTAATTCATCCCCTTTCTTCAAAATGACAATAGTTTAATAGAGATTGGAGCTGGATTTTCAAAGATCTAAAAGATCCGTGGTGGTGCTCTGGGTTAGTTGTTGAGCTACTAACCACAGGGTCAGGGGTTCGAACACATCAGCTACTCGATGGAAGAAATATGAGGCTATCTGCTCCTGTAAAGATCTGCAGTCTTGAAACCCTATATAGGGTCACTGTAGGTCTACATAGAGTCCTGCTGTAGGATAAGCACTGGAATGCTAACTGCAGGTTGGTGGTTCAAACTCAGCAGCCACAATTCAGAAACCCCATGTAGGGTGGCAATGAGTTGCAACCAACTCAACAGCACTTAACAACAAGAACACATGCATCTAAATTGACCCCCTGGCAGATTTGTTTATTAGGTCTATATAATTAATAAGGAGCCCTGGTAGTACAGGGAGCAAAGCATTGAGATGCTTGTTACTCAAAGCCTGAGCTAAGTAACAGGAGAATGCAGTCAGACTGAAATGAGAAGACATGCGATGTCTGAGTACCAGAAGTTCATCAATGTTGCAAGGAGGCATCACTAGTTTTCAGGGCTTGGGGAGAGAAAGTCAGGAGTGCAAAAGGATATAAATTCGAGGTACAACTCAAGTAAACAGGAATAACAGTTTAACCCTGAAGTTCAGAGGGTTTGTCTTCTCTACTACAATGTGATCACAGGGCAGAAATAGAAAAGAAATAACAATAGAATTCAAAAGCTGTACATACATGCAAAGTTAAAAAGTAAGACAGTTTGCAGTTCAACGCTAAAAGAATGGTAATAAATTATGTAACTGAACTACTATAATTTTCAAAAATGGTTTAGTGTTTTATTTTTTTACCTATTTGAAGTTTATATTTAATTATACTATTTGGCTATTGTTTGTCAAGAGATAGGCATTGTGTATAGAATAAAATTACAGTAGATGCACCCTTTAGCTCTTGTCTTCCAAGAGTCAATTTACCACAGCAGCTACTATAGGTTTGTCTAGCACACAATTTTTTATATTCAACTGAGTCTATTATATCCAATTAGATGTTATTTTAGAGCAGTCTAGTCAAACTGAACACAAAGCTGTAAACAATCATCATTAGCAGTTTTCTTTGCAGAATGTAAGAAGAACAATGGAGCTGCATGTTGATAGAACACAACTATTTCACCTTTGAGACATGATTTTCTGTCTGCATGATCAAAAGCAAAACAAGCTTACTGTTATTAATATAGGCCATTTTTCTAACTCTGCCTTAAGCTATTTAACTTCAAGCTTCCCATTTTCAAAGACATTAGGTCTTAAGGGATGTGTTGTATTTTAAGCTGCTAGTCAAATTGATCAATTTAGAAATATGTGTACCTATAATGCACATCTCAAGCAAAATCCATAAGAAAAAGAAGTGAACAGTGTTTGACGAAATCTAGACAAACAATCCCATTAAAATAACATTTAGGGTTAAATTAAAAAACAAATAGACTTAACGTAAATTTCTCTAACTTTAAAAAATTCATAGGCAGGAATAAAATAAAATATCTTAATTTCTATCTCCATCATTATTTCTAGGACCCAACTCAGCTTTTATACTAATATTTCCATTTCTAACTGTGAGGAACATGGCTTTTGAAGTTTTACCAATGTCTTCTATCTAATTTGTGGTAAAGATTCAAAATAGTATCAGTATTATTTAGTGTTTACTATAACTGGTCATCTTACTGAAAATATAAAAAATTTAAGCACCCCCATCCTTTAATAAAGGAGCTCCGGTAGCATAGTGGTTACAAATCGGGCTGCTAACCTCAAGGTCAGCAGTTTGAAATTACCAGCTGTTTCACAAAAGAAAGATGAGGCTTTCTGCTCCCATAAAGATTTACAGCCTCGGAAACCCTGTGCAGAGTCGGAACTGACTCCATGGTACTTAACAACAGAACATCATTTAATTACTTGTGAGTTAGTAAGTATGTACTCATTAATTGATTTGAAAAGGATATGCAAAATTGCTTCTTATTATATTGCTTAGGAATGACACTAAACTCTATTAAGTAAAGTTTGCTTTGGAAGTCCCACCTGCTCCTTTTCTCCCATTCTCTTCTCCTCACTCCCTACCATTAATGGTGACAAGTGTAAGCCATTTTACCAGAGAAGGATACATACAGGGTAGGCATATAGGAATGAGTAAAAATTTTCAGAAGATAGAAGTGAATGATTTATTGTTAAATGCCATCCAGTGGGTTCTGACTCATAGCGACCGTGTATAGGGTTTTCAAGGAGCAGCTCATGGTTTTGAACCACTGACCTTGCAATTGGCAATCCTGAGCTAATCCTACAGTGTCACACCAGGACCCCAGTGTAGTCTACAGAACAATCCTTTATTAATCCTTAAACATGATAAAGACAATCATCCTAATAAGGGAAACAATCAGCATGATGTCAAAATGAAGCCCAGTGAATTCATGGCTACAATGTCTAAAAGGTTTAGAATTATTGTCCCTGTTATAAAAAAAAAAAAAAATTATTTAGTCAACAAATACTAATGGCACTTACTGTGTTTACTAATAAGAAAGCATCTTGTTTGTTCCACATAAATTAACTACACAATTATTTACTGATAAATCTGTTGTGGTGCTGTAGGATAAGCACTAGCTCACAAGATGAATTTGAACCACAAGTTGATGATTCAAACTCACTAGCTGTTCCTTGGATACCCTATATACAGTTGCTATGAGTTGGAATCAACTCCACAGCACTTAACAACAACAACATATGCTAAGTGCTAGAACTAACTTCAAAATACTCCATATTCAAGTTAAGAGAATTTCCAACAACTGGGTAGCCCAGGGTTTACAAAGACATCTTTAAATATAACCATGAGGACCACGATCATCCTGACTTATATAAGAGAAAGTGTGGGTATGGGAAAGGAGGTGTAGCTTTTTAGGAACGTGCAATGGATTTTCGAGTCTGTAGATGGTACAAACCTGGAGTTAGAAAACCAAAAGGGAAGAATGTGCTGAGGGAACTGAAGAAAAATTTGGCGGCACTTAACAGCAACAACAACAATGGGT
>NW_006408522.1:42869056-42876120 GCF_000296735.1 Chrysochloris asiatica
GAGAGGGCAATACAAGAAGGGGGGAGGAGGCAGAAGAACAAGATAGATAGGAGAACACTGAGACAGGTTTGTATGGCCTATATCAATCCTGGCTAGACTGGAGCTAGCTTGCTGATATCAAGAACACCCACACACACATACACAACCAAAAGCTGTCTATTAACTAAGGTTGCTTGCTGAAAGTGACGAGGACTTAAAATACTTACTGATGAAGATCAAAGACCACAGCCTTCAGTATGGGTTGCACCTCAATGTAAAGAAAATGAAAATCCTCACCACTGGACCAATAAACAACATCCACATAAATGGAGAAAAGATTGAAATTGTCGAGGACTTAACTTTGCTTGCATCAACCATCAACACTCATGGAAGCATCAGTCAAGAAATCAAATGACATATTGCATTGGGAAAATGTGCTGTACAAGACCTCTTTAAAGTATTGAAGAGCAAAAGTGTCTGTTTGAGGACTAATGTGCCCCTGACCCAAGTCATGATATTTTCAATAACCTCAAATGCATCCAAAAATTGGATAGTGACTAAGGAAGACTGTAGAAGAAGTGATGTGATTGAGTTACGGTGTTGGAGGAGAATATTGAAAGTTTCATGGGCTGCCAAGAGAACAAATAGATTTGTGTTGGAAGAAGTACAAGCCAGAATGTTCCTTGGAAGCCAGGATGGCCAGACTTCACCTCTCATACTTTGGACATATTGTCAGAAGGGACTGGTCACTGGAGAAAGATATCATGTTTGGTAAAGTGGAGAGTCAGAGAAAAAGAGGAAGACGACCATCAAGATGGATTGTCACAGTGGCAGCATCAATGGGCTTAGCAATGATTGTGAGGTTGGCCCAGGACTGGGCAGTGTTTCGTTCTGTTGTGCATAGTGTTGTTATGAGTCGGTACTGACTCAATAGCACCTAACAACAACAACATTAAGTAAGGGAATCCCAACAGTAAGAAGCTGTGTGGTGGAAGCTTGTGAGATGAGTTGAGTCAAGAAGGAAAAGATTAAAGTCAACTTGCATCTCCTATATGGAAAGGAACCTTTTGGAGCCCATTAAGAAACCAGAGAACGGTTGCCAGTCAGCATTAGATAGAAAATAGACTCGTATACAAAAAGAAACCATGTACACCTCAGAAAAAGTGCAGGGTAGAAGGAAGGAGAATGAATCATAAAGCAATTGGAAGGAAGTAATATTGACAATGAAATTAATATATGGGACTGTGTCTTTAAAAAGTAAAGCGACACTGTCCTGATAACTGGAAATGACTGGAAAGTCATAGATTTGGATTGAGATATGTTTACAGTACTAACCTGGCAAAAATTGGAGAGGTCAACATCGTAGAGTTATCAAAAGAAAAAACAAAAACAAAGAACAACCTATAAATGTATTTATGATTATATACCAACAGACTGAAGCTTCTCAATAAAATCATTACAGATTTTAATTTTTATCATATTAAAATAAAAAAATAATTTAAAAAATAAATAAATTCCTGAAAATCATACCATATTCACTTATGTTTATTTTCTTTTAGTTTTTGTCCAGGAGTATAGCTACACACTTCATACCTATACACTCAACGTGTAAAAAAATTTTACATTGTTTTGTTTCTGTATCATGTTCTAGCATAATCATCCATTATAAAAGACACATTCCATTTTATTAAATTATTATCATTCGTTATTATCATCTTAGTCCCAAATATTTGTTTCTGATTTTTGTTGCTATAGATAATATAGTAATTTCAATTTATGTGGTTTCAAAGGATTGTACTGAGTTATTTCTTTGGATTCCTGGTCTCTAACATTTCTCCATGCTTTCATATAATAAAACTATCAAAATTGTTTCCAAAAACTTTCATAATGCAGCTAGTAATAATTTCAGATATGTACTTCCCCAAAATCTCACCAGCACTCCATCCTACCCATTTTGAAAGCTGTGCTTACTTTAATAAATAGAAAACGGGGCATTGTTTTAATCTGCATGTCTTGGAGTCCTCATAAGGGTAAACATTTCCTTGTTTGTTTACTGTTTATATTTTCTCCTGGATAACTTGCTTCTTCATATTCTTTGTCCATTTATCTATCTGGAACCTTGATGTCATTCTATGCCTGTCATGCACTTTTTATAAGTTAGAACATTAACTCCAATTCATTTTGAAACCTCCTTTTACTGCTCTTGTCTAACTGCCCTCTCAACACACACGTGAATGAACACAAACACAAACATCCTCTTCCTCTATGGATGGTCCATTTGCTTTAATTGTTTGAAGCCTTCTAAATTATTAAAGAACTCATGCCATTTGGGAGGAAAGGCTCATCATTAAGTACATGATTCCCACTCAAGTAATTACATTCTGCTAATTGGACCTATTCTGTAGCATTCCTGAGGGACAGTATTCTCTGGGACTGAGGGACCTAGTGTGGCTTATTTTGGACAGTAAGATAACAATGTGCTCCATGTATAGTCAAAATCATCCTTTTCTAACATTTCTTTTCCCTTGCCAGTTATTGAAAAGTATCCATTTATATTTATACTACACATTCTAATCCTCTACTCCTACCCAAGAGCAGAAAGTTGGAACTCACGTCTCATAACCAGAAGTCAAAAGGTGTAGAGTTGGATGCAGGGTTAAGAGTGAGTGAGCTTTGCCAGACCATCCGTATATTTCAGAGCAGAAAATTGAAGATACTTATATAATATTGAAACTAATGAGCTAGCCAAGTTGACACTTAACATTAATCATCACAGTCATCTAGTGCAGAGAAAAGTAAATACAATACCCCTTCTGATGCCTCTGATCCAGATACACCAAAAGTCCAGGCTCTGGTTCTCGAAGGGTCAGATCTTCCAGTAACATGAATAAGGGCAGGGTTATGTGCATTTCTGTGAAACCTTAGAAGGAGATTCTGCTCTCATTATTGAGGTATAAGGGTCCCGCAGAGCTCTTCTTATAAATTCAAGGAAGTTGTTCTGGGATATGTAGCTACACTCCTTGAGCCTTTTTCCCATGCTGAAACCACAGTGCTATGATGAAAAGTCAATGAAGATTTTCCATAAGCCTTCTTTGCTAAGAAAGTTAGGACTTCAGGCAAAGAAGGAAAATTACCAGAGAAAAGTGAGGTGGTGAGCCGTAATATGAAATAAGGCTGTTTGGTTTTCAGGTGAAGACAAGTTGTTTTAAAGACTCTTAAAAACTTTTGGGCCCACTTACAATATTTGTGAAAAACTGAAACAGCAGTTTCCATTGTTTTGTACATGAATGATTTATTCCATCGTCCCTTTCTAATTTCTTAAATTCACAGAGTACCAGTTTACATTGTAACTTTCTTCCAAACATCTTTATGTATTATATAAATAAAAGGGTTGTCAAAATGAAAAAAAATTATAAATCCAAGGAAAGTCAAACTTTATTTGAGCATCTCCGGCTACTCTTAGACTGCCTGAATTTCTATGAACAAAGCCTCATGAAATCACATGATTCCCATAAATCATCTAAAGCAATCACTGTTCCCTTGGTTCACTACCAGGGAGCAAGAATTTTTTTTTATGCCATTCTTGTTAAGTTCAAAACAAGGTCCAATGTTTAGACAAGATCCCTAAATGGCACAAATGGTTTGTACTTGACTTCTTATCTAAAGGTTGCCATGGAAGAAAGCCTTGGCAAACTGCTTCCATAAGGATTACTGCTAAGAAAACACAGAGGGTCACCATGAGTCAAAATGGCCTCAATGACAATGAATTTGATTTGGGTTGGGTAGTTAGTTAAGACATCTGCCCACATAGGCAAATACATTGTTATGGTTAAGATTTTTCTATCGAAAAAATCTGTTTATCCAATTTCAGCAGTTTCTAAAATTGGAGATAATTTTCTTGTCTTTGGGTTTTGTTTTTTTTTTTTAGCAATTATCTTATTAAAGTGCAAATATCTGGGCCAGGCTTGCTGATGTAATAGAAACTGGTGGAACCCAGATACTATGGCCCTTAGACACCCTTTAAGCTTAGGACTGAATTCACCCCCATTCAACTTTCAGCCAAACAAAACAAGCATATAAGGTGAACAGTAACAGCAGGGAGGTATGTACTCTTTGAAACAATCAACTATATGAAATCAAAAGGGAAGCATTTGTGCTGGGATAAAGATCAGAAGGAAGGCAGGGATCAGAAAGAAGGGTGACAGGAAGAGTATTGTTGCATTGGGGGACTGCATTCAATGCCTTTAAACAAAATGTGTATGAATTGTTGAATGGAAAATTAAGCAGCTTTGCAAATTTTCACCTAAATCAATAAAAAGTTGGGGGTGGGGGAGAATCATTGTAATGATACTAACTTGAATAAAAAAATTAAAAAATACATGCAAATAGCTCTAAAACAGAACTACATGTGAAGATCTTTTCAACCATTATCACTAGAGTATGAATTTTTTAATGCTTCTTTTCAGAGAGCTATTTATTTAAAGAAAATGATTCTGAAAGAAGAAATAAGGAAAAACTTCATCCAGAGTATACAGTACCCTAAATTCAGAGTAGTATTAGGTTGTAACTAGTTTTCTCCTAAGCCACAAATGTAGTATGAAAACCCATCAAGAAATCTTCACCCATTTGTTTAACAATATGAAAAATGCAAAGTTTGAATGAATAATGACAAATATATACTTAAATTTTGGCCCCTAAAGAACTACCTTGACTGCAAATTTCATTTTTAGAAGTGTGAAATCAGAGGAATCTTACTCAGTTCTTATGTTTCGTTAGTTAAATTTCAGCCCTGAGGTAGACGTGGTCAGTTGTCAACCTGATATTCTTCCTCATTCTTCTTTGTCAGTAGGACCCTGACTTATTGCAAGAGGAACAATCTTTCCAACTAAAAATGTTTGTTCTGCCTAACTTCTTTGCAGTCTAATCATGTGGCATAGTCCCAATCAATGAAATGTAAGGAGATATCTGTTTCTAGGAAAGTGAATATTTTCTTTATATATTTACCATCCATTCCTGCCTCCCTCGTCATTCCATCTTTTCTTTTGTCTGCTCAAAGACGAGTGTAAACATGGAGGGTAAGCAGCCATCTTGCAACTTCAAAGACAGTAAGCTCCTGGTATGGTGCTGTACAATCAGCACTGGGCTGCAAACCAAATGGTCAGCAGTTCAAACACACCAGCTGCTCCTTAGAAACCCTATACAGGGTCGCTATGAGTCGGAACCAACTCGATGGCACTTCACAATAACAACAAGCTCTATCAAGCCTACAAACTACATTTGGTGAAACAAAAAGATGCAAAGAATAAAGGCTCCTGGTAGCATCATCGAGCTGCTGTATCTGCCCTGTACTGCCGAGTCTCAAACTTCTTATTGGAAGAGATAGCTCACTGTCTGTAACTGTTTTCTGTTATTTGCAACCCAACACATCCCTTCTGACCTTGTTCTAATCCTGCCCTAATATCAGAGCAGATATAAATGTGTCCTTTATTCAAACTTAATATATGCTTTATTTTCTGAATTTTTGTGCATGCAAATAGAAAAAATAAACTTCATTGTGATGATCACTCCTTTCACCAGTTCAGACTCATATTCTGTCTTTCAAATAAGTCACAAAGCATGTATCTATTCTTCTCGTTCAACAAATATTTGTTCAGTGCCTAATGCAATCTAGTCACTGGAGATATTATGGTGAACAACATATATAAAGCCCTTTACTTATTAGCTCTTATATCTAATTTCCATAAAAATAACTTGTTCTCTAAGACACATACTCACTGATTAGAGTGGCATTAACTAAATATTTCAGTTTATCAACTAGTTATCATAACATTATATAGAACTCAAAGCATCTCTTCTACGTAGGTTAAAGAACATAGTTTCTAAAGCGAAAAATATCACTAATGTCATTCCGAAATTTAAAGGGGGAATCTGTAAATGAGTGCTGCAATACATGCAAATCAAAAAGAAAAATTCTTGTCTGAACAAAGTCCATCTACGGTTTTATGATTTTTTTCCCTTTTACATTGATGTCTGTTCTTACATTTGTCTGAATAAAGTGGTAGAGGAAGAGCGGACAGCAGTGCTTCCTGAAACTCAATAGAAAGTTTGTGCATGAGACATTGAGGGGAGTTTCTCAGAAGGACACTTAAACAGCCAGGCTCCCCAACTCATGACTACTCAACTAATAGACTCTGAACACTAGTCACTTGCTTCCTGAAACCAGCCACAAGTTCTTTATCATTTGGTGTTTGGGAGTGTCTGATGTTTAGGGAACAGCATGCTATGTGTATTTAATTGTTGTTGCTGTGTTTGTTATTGTTAGGTGCTGTGGAGTCAGTTCTGATTCAGTGACCCCATGTACAACAGAACAAAACACTGCTCAGTCCTGTGGCACTTCACAATAACAACAAGCTCTATCAAGCCTACATCTTCATAATTGTTGCAATGGTTGAGCCCAATACTGGTGCCACTGTGCCAATCTACTTTGTTGAGGATCTTCTTCTTTTTCACTGATGTACTTTACCAAACATAGTGTCCTTCTCTATGTCCTCCTGAAAACATGCCTGAAGTATGAGAGACAAATCTCACTAGCCTGGTTTCTAAGGAGCACTCTGGCTGTATTTCTTCCAACAGATTTGTTTGTTCTGGCAGTCCATGGTACTTTTAGTATTCTTCTCTAACACCCTAACTCAAATGCATCAATTCTTCTATGGCCTTCCTTATTCACCATCCAACTTTCATGTACATATGAGGTTATTCAAAATACCATGGTTTGGATCAGGTGCACTTTAGTCTTCAAACTGACATCTTTGCTTTTGAACACTTTCAACCTAATTCAATATATCATTTGATCTATTGACTGCTGCTTCCACGAGTGTTGGTAGTGGATCCAAACAAAATTAAGTCTTTCACAACTTCAATTTTTTTCTCCATTTATGATGTTATTTGTCCAGTTGTGAGGATTTTTGTTTCCTTTACATTGAGGCACAACCCATACAGAAGTGTGGTTTTGACCTCTATTAGTAAGTATTTTACAGTAAGGATTTTTATAGTAAGGATTTTTACAATAAGGAACCTGTATGTAG
>NW_006408522.1:42877435-42884628 GCF_000296735.1 Chrysochloris asiatica
ATAGGGCACAAGTAAATATCTTTCTGGCATTCTCTATTTTTAGCCAAGATTCATCTGACATTGGCAATGTTATCCCTAGTTCCATGTCCTCTTCTGAATCTGGCTTTAGTTTTTCACTTTCTTGTCAATGAACTGTTGCAACCATTTTAAAATTATCTTCAACAAAATTCGACTTCCATGTTATATTAATTACACGGTTTGATGATTTCCACATTCCGTTGGGTCACCTCTATTTGGAATGGACACAAATATGGATATCTTCCAAACAGTTGACTAGGTAGTTGTCTCCCAAATTTCTTGGTAGAGATGAATGAGTACCTCCGGTGTTACATCAGTTTATTGTAAGATTTTAATTTATATTCCATCAATTCCTAGTACCTTGTTTTTGCCAATACTTTCAGTGCAGCTTCAACTTCTTCCTTCAGTCCCACCAGTACTTAATGCTATGCTCCACCTTGAAATGGTTGAAAATCAACCATTTCTTTTTGGTACAGTGATTCTATGTATCCCTTCTATCTTCTTTTGATGATTTCTGCATCATTTAATATTTTACCTATGTAATCCTTCAATATTGCAAGTCAAGGATTTAATTTTTTTCTTCAGTTCTTTCAGCTTGAGAAATGCTGAGTGTGTTCTTCCCTTTTGTTTGTCTAACTTCAGGTCACTGCACATTTCTTTATAACACTTGACTTTGTCTTCTTGAGCTGACCTTTGAAATTTTTTGTTTTATTCTTTTACTTCCTTATTTCTTCTTTTCGTGATAACATCTTTTACCTCAAGAGCAAGTTGCAGAGTTTCTTCTGACATCCATTTTGGTTGCTTCTTTCTTTTCTGTCTTTTTAACACCCATTTGCTTTCTTCCCATATGATGTTTTTGATGACATCCCACAGCTCTTCTGATCTCAGTTGCCAGTGTTCGATGCATCAGATCTGTTTTTGAGATAGTCTCTAAATTCAGGTGGAATGTGTTCAAGATCATATTTTTGGCTTGCATGGACTTGTTTTAATTCTCTTCAACTTAAGCCTGAACTCATTTATGAACAATTGATGATCTGTTTCACAATCAGATCCTGGGTTTTCTTTTGCTGATGATACTGAGTTTTTGCACAGTCTTTTCTGGCACTGTAGATGACGCTGTTTCACTGTATTTCATAAGCTTTTCAGTGGCTAAACATTCAGAACTACTCTAACACTCCATCTTCCTAGTCTGTTTAGTCTGTAAGCTCAGCTGGAACCTGTCCACCATGGCTGACCCTGCTAGTGTCTAAAATACCAGCATCACAGCAACATGCAAGCCCCCTCAGTACAATAAACTGAGAGTCAAGTGGTAGGGATTTATGTGGGTATCAGTTTTTACCTCCATGGACATAACAGTGTTGGACTGGTCTCAAGTGCTCCCCTGGCCCTGTAATAGATGAATCACTAAGGGAGATAGCTGATTTGGGAAGGGGCACAATGTAAAACAACCCTGTGGAAATGATAAAATACTGGACTGGAACTCAAATATACAATAAGTCATTCACAAGTGTAACTTAGAATGCATAAGACTGGATATGCTAAATTTTCCACAAGCTCAATTTTCTGCTATGATTTAGATTTAATACAATATACATGCTGTTTGTTTACCCTTGTATTGACAATATGTTTATAATGTATTGTATGGCTTCCCTGAGAATACCAAGGATTGAATTAATTAATTTTCCTATTTGGTGACACCAGCTTGTCCCATTCCAATACAAAGTGTTGATGGTTTCAGAATTGTGCAGGAGCATAAAATATAAATATGTGTACCTACTTTTGAATATAGGCCTAGGAGTCTCTGTGTGTTCTTTTTTCACTAGATTACAAAACTAATGTGTGGAGACCGAGGGACATGTGCACACACACATACACTTGCACTCATACATACTTTCCTCGTAGAATGGCTTGTTCAATTCTTGCATGTCAATATACTCTTTATGTGCTTCTAGTTTCACAGTAAAACACATATGGATTCCAAAAGAAGCTGACGTATAGGGAAGTTAAAAGTTTACTCTAAAATTTTTAGTCAAAAGCCTAGAAGTAACAGCCTACCCTGGATGATCTGGCCAGGAAGTCAGACCTAAATAATCCTTCCTGTTCTGTGTTCTTGGCATAGCATGAGGTCATATAGATACACACGCCCAGAAATACACATACTGGCAGGAGGATCTTGAAAAATTACAGTCACATGAGGATGGCAAAAGAGTTTAAGAATTCACAAAGTGAAAATAAAGATAAAACCGTAAAAGAAATATAAACATATTTCTTAAATTCAACCCAATTCCATAGAAAGACTAATCAGTTGTATGTATAATCTTTTATTGGTTTAAAAGAGAAAAATCATAAGTTTTGTTTTATTATGCTTCAGTGTTCAAATTATATATGCTCTCACTTGTATCTTCCCTTCCTCTACTACCAAACACACATATGTGTGCACACACGCACACACACACCACATTTTCAGAATAAACCTGAGGAAACTTAAATTAGAAAGATCTCCAGTTATTTTTGTTGTTGTTAAGTGCTGTCGAGTTGGCTCCGACTCGCAGCAACCCTGTATAGAGCTTCCGAAGAGTAGTTGGTGAATTTGAACCGTCTACCTTGCAGTCTAGAGCTTATCTTACAGTATCACACAAGTCTATATTAATTTAAGAAGCTTTGGTGGCACAAGGATTAAGTGCTAAGCTGCTTAGAGATCTTCAGTTTAAGTCATCAAGTGCTCCTTGGAGAAAGATGTGGCAATCTGCTTCCGTAAAGATTTGCAGCCTTCAGAACCTTATGGGACAGTTCTACTTCCGCTATCGCTACTTTGTCCTATAGGTCCTGGTGTGGCGCTGTGAGTTAACGCACCAGACTGCAAAGCCGTTTGAACTTCAAGGTTGGTGGTTCAAGCTCACCAGCCGCTCCTCGGAAACCCTATTCAGGGTCGCTACGGGTCAGAACCAACTCGATGGCACTTAACAACAACAACAAATAGGTTGGATATGAGTTGGAATCTACTCAGTGGCAGTGGGTTTGATTTTTGTTTATTTTATTTTATTTTGTTGTTGTTGTTCTTTTGTTGTATTAATTTGCAATAGCAAAGTATTCAAAGGCAAGTCAAAATATTGTCTTTACTGTGCATTTAAAATCTTCCTGTGCAGCATGGATCTCAAACTTTAATAGCTATTTCCCTTGATATATATACATATACTAAAATTTTTATCTTATGAAAATCCTCCAAAAAATGTGGGTGTATTCTTTTGCTGGGAGAATATAGCAACTCAAGCTGCAGCTCTGACATTAAAACCACTGCTGGTGTTTTATCTTCATTGTACTGATAGCCCAAACAGGCCTGGTAGCTATATGCCTGGAGCTAGGTCAGGGCAGAAAAGCCTTCTGAACCTGCTCATGAGGATGCTACAAGCCTGATTCCGACCTTTCTTCTCCAGCAGTAAAGAAGAAAAATAAGGAAAATGGGCTTTTTCTGTATCATTTCCATGCTTGTAAATATTTTAGTTTGTAGGATCCTATAGGAGCTGGAAAACTAATCTGACTCTTGCCCCTTCTTTCTCCTCACATCTTCCCTCCTCCTCAGAGGAAGAGTTCTTTGTTGTTGTTGTTAAGACTTTAATGCTGAGAAAAGCAAACAAGCCTGTATATAACTTGATATTTTTCAATAATCAACTATCCCTCTTCAAAAACTTTACTATTAATATTGTTAGTGATAATGCCGGTGCTAACGATAAAAAATAAAAACTATTTATTGTTGCTGATACACATCAGTGGATTCTGGATTTCCAAATTTTATGAACCTGAAAATTAATCTACAATAAAAAAATTGGAAGTTGACATAAAGTTGCCAACTTTTAATTTTCTCACTTATATTTTCTTGCATAACATCATTTGAATATACAATTACTGTCCTGTATCACCTTCATGTCATAAAAAGACAATTTGATACTAAAGGAGGAAGAAGAATTTCTGGTAAAATCTTATTATATTGGATAAACTTGGCTTAATAAAATAGTTAACTACTTTAGTTTGTTTGATTTTCTTGTTTTTATGACAATAAAATGTCATCAAAGCACAAGGTTAGCAGTTCAACAACACCAGCCTGTCTTGGGAAACCTGATACAGAGTCACTATGAATTGTAACCAACTTGACAACACTTAATGACAAGTTGTATTTATGACTTGACAATAACAACAAGTCATAAATATATGTCAGTGAGGAGAGAGATGCTGTCTTTTTAATCAATGCTGAGTTTCCGACTATTCTTTTTATATTTAATATTTTATTAGTGCTTTGGAGCATAGAAATTATTGAATTAGAGTGGTTCATCAACATCTTGCTTCTTAATTAGAAACAGAAACTCATCCAATTTAAAAAGGCATTCCAAAACCAATATCTTTATTTTGTAGATAAGAAACCCAATGTTATGTGCCCACTTCCTAAACACCACACAACTTCCCTCATTTACAGGTATCAGCACCACCTGTTATTACCATAAAACCATTTAAGTTTGTATGCATCATTTAAAAAGTTTGTATGCCTAACAGGTATCAAATGCAATTATATGTTGGTTCCGTTAATGCTTATTACAGCCATATGTTGTAATATTATTACTTTCATTATACAGATAAGGAAATGAAATCCAGTATATAACTAACCCAAGATCATACTGCTCTAAATTGGGTTGTTCATGTTACTTACCCTTGAGTTGTTTCCAATTCATAACTACCCTATACACAACAGAGTGAAACAATGCCCTATTCTGATCCATCCTCAAGATTGCTGTTACATTGGGACCATTACTGCTGCCACTATGTCAATCCATCTCATTGGGATTTTCCTCTTTTTTGCTGACCTCTACTTTTCTTCTCCAAGGAGCTCTGGTAGTTTAGTGATTATGAATCGGGCTGCGAACCTTAAGGTCAGCAGTTCAAAAGTACCAGCAATTCCACTGGAGAAAGATGAGACTTTCTGCTCCCGTAAAGATGTATAGCCTCGGAAACTCTGTACAGGGTCGCTATGAATCAGAACCGACTCCACGGCACATAACCACCACCACCACCACCACCACTTTACTTCTCCAGGGACTGATCCCTCATGATAATATGTCTGAGTATAAGAGACGAAGTCTTGCCATTCTAGCTTCTAAAAAGCGTGCTGGCTGTACGTCTTCCAACACAGATGTGTTTGTTCTTCTGGTAGTCCATGGTACTTTGAATATTCTTCTCCAAAACCATAATTCTTCTACAGTTTTCCTGATTCTTTGCCCAACTTCCATGCACATGAGGCAATTTAAAATAATACTACAGCTGGGGTCAGGGACACTTTAGGCCTCAAATTGATACCTTTGCTCTTGAACACTTTAAAGAGGTCTTGTGCAGCAGATTTCTCTAATGCAATATGTCATTTGATTTATTGACTCCCGCTTCCATGAGTATTGATGGTGGATCCAAACAAATTGAAGTCTTTGAAAACTTCAATCTTTTCTCCATTTATCGTGATGCTATTATCATGATGGTATTTATTGGTCCTCCAACACTCATCTGTCCATTTGTCGTACTGTGCTGGCTTGTGTGTTGCTGTGAATCTGGAAGCTATGCCATGGGTATTTTAAAAACCAGCAAGGTCACACATTGTGGATAATTTCAGCTGAATTTACAGACAAAGGCAAAGGAAGAAGGAGAGAATAGGCTATTTCCTAATATTTAGTCAATAAAAACATTATGAAGGAGCTCTGGTAGTGTAGAGGTTATGAATTGGGCTCCTAATCTCACGGTCAGCAGTTCGAAACTACCAGCTCCGTGAGAGAAAGATGAGGCTTTCTGCTCCAGTAAAGACTTACAGCCTCAGAAATCCTGTACAGGGTCACTATGAGTTGGAACTGACTCCATGGCACATAACAACAACAACAAAAAAAAACATTATAAATAGCAGCAGAACACTGTCAGCAACAGAATACTGATTATTGAAACATGATGAAGAGTACCAGAATATTGTCAGATATTGTGCCAGAAGATGAGCCCCAAGGCTGAAAGTCACACAAAATAGGACTGGGAAAAGCAACCTCCTCAAATTAGAGTTGACCATGATGACTTGAATGGAGTAAAGTCGTAGGGATCTTAATTAGCTGATGAGACACAACTCAAAACAAAATGAAACACCTGTAAACATCTGTTAAAAATCAGAACATGGGATGTACAAAGTATGAATCTAGGAAGATTGGAAATTTTCAAAAATGAAATGGAACACATGAACATCAATATCCTAGGCATTAATGAGCTGAAATAGGCTGGTATTAGCCATTTTGAATCTGACAATCACATTGTTTATTATGCTGGGAATGACAAATTGGAGAAGAATGGCATCACATTCATCATCAAAAAGTATATGTCAAGATCTGCCTTGAAGTGCAACACTGCCTGTGATAAGATAATATCCATATACCTGCAAGGAAGACCAGTTAATACCACTATTATCCAAATTTGTGTACCAACCAGCCTGTGAGGATGAAATTGAAGAATTCTACCAGCTTTCTCAGTCTTAAACTGATTGAATATGCAATCAAGATGTGTTCATAATTACTGGTGACTGGAATGAAAACGTTGGAAGCAACGAGGAAGGATCAGTCACTGGAAAATATGGCCATGATGACAGAAGCAATGCTGGAAATCACATGACAGAATCTTTTAAGACCAATGACTTTTTCATTATAAACACTTTTTTAAAACTACATAAAAGGAGCTCACCAGATGGAATACACAAAACCAAACTGACTACATCTAGGGAACAAGATGGTAGAAAAGCTCCATATCTTCAGCCAAAACAAGGCCAGGGGCATACTGTGGAACAGACCATCAAATTGCTCATATGCAGGCTGAAGTTTAGGATGAAATAGAAAAAAATTAAGACAGGTCTACAAGAGCCAAAATATGACCTTGAACACATCCCACCTGAATTTAGAGATCATCTACAGAACATATTTGATGCACTAAAAACCGAAGACCAGAAGAGTTGTGGAATGACATCAAGAACATCGTACAGAAAGCAAGCAAAAGGTCATTAAGATTACAAGAAAAAAGGTGTCGAGGTCCTATGTCGGGGTCCCGCCTCAACAAGGAAGTATGGGTGTCAAGAAGAAGGGAGATCTGGTGGTGAAAGTGATAGAGAAAGAGAGAGA
>NW_006408522.1:42884837-42886562 GCF_000296735.1 Chrysochloris asiatica
GTGATTAATCATTCAAAACAGGACATAATGATTCACAGGAACAACTTTTAAGATATTTTCATAGTTTTTCTTAACAATCTAACATTTTTATTTTTACAGAAAAAAGGTTCAATCAAGCTGTTATATATTAACTTTTAGGCTTAAATCATCTAGAGTAGCAACATGCGGTTTCTTAAGGATACATAACATAAAGCAAGGTTTCTGAAAGGAGCCAAGCTCTCTCTGAACACTTTGTAAACTTTTGTTTGTGAGCAAGATCTCAGGCACCGGGCTTCATTTATCTATACCTAAAATGCTACATTGTTCTTAATATTCCTATATACTTTCAGGAGGAAGGAGAGCATCTAAGTTAAACTGATTATATTCAGAGGTAGTTTAATGGGGCTGCCACTGATCAACCCAGGGTCTGCATATGCTGTCCCCAGCAAAAAAGAAAAGGCCAAAACGGATGTCAGAAGAAACTCTGAAACTTACTCTCCAGTGTACAGATGCTAAAGCATATGGAAGAAATGAGGAGGTAAAAGAGCTGAACAGAAAGTTTCAAAGGGCAGTTCAAGAAGACAAAGTCAATAATTATAATGAAATGTGCAAAGACCTGGAATTAGAAAACCAAAAGGGAAGACCACACTCAGTATTTCTCAAGCTGAGTGAACAGAAGAAAAATTTCAAGCCTCAACTTGAAATATGGAAGGATTCTATGGGCAAAACATTGAATGATGCAGAAAGCATCAAAAGAACATGGAAGGAATACACAGAGTCATTGTACCAAAAAGAAATCATCAATGTTCAACTATTACAAGAGGTAGCATGTGATCCAGTCAATGAGACTAAAAGAAGTAATCCAGATGCATTGAGGGCATTGGCAAAGAACAAGGCTCTGGGAATTGATGGAATACAAATTGAAATATTTCAACAAAGTGATGCAGCATTGGAGGCACACACTCATCTATGCCAAGAATTTTGGAAGACAACTACCTGGCAAAGTGACAGGAAGAGATCCATATTTGTGTCCATTCCAAAGAGAGGTGATCCAACAGAATGCAGAAATCATTGGAGAATATCATGAATATCTCATGCAAGTAAAATTTTGCTTAAGATAATACAAAAATGGCTGCAACCATACATTGACAGAGCTTCAAGTTGGGTTCAGAAGAGGACGTGGAACAAAGAATATCACTGCTGACATCAGATGGATCTTAGCTGAATGGAGGGAAAAACAGAAAGATGTTTACCTCTGCTTTATTGACTAAGCAAAGGCTTTTTTTTCCCCATGTTTTATTGTGAATTATATGATATTTTACATGGAAGAACTTTAGTTTTACATTCATTCCACCATACATCGTTTCATTGCCATGGTTCCAATCCCCTCCATGCATCATCAACCGACCAAAGGGTATACCCTATAAACCCGCCCCTACACTCTACCCTCCCCCCACCATTCTTCAGCACACAGTCCCTCTCCCTCTCTGGATCCAAAGTCCCCAGCCACTTCATCACCCCACGTCATCATCTCTGCCTCCATCTAGGGCCTCGCTGCTTCTCTGGGTAGGGTTCCGCCCTCAGTTCCTCTCCGTTGATGGTCCTAGAGACCTCTGCTCCTAGATTGGAGAGTTAATCACTCTCTTCCTTGCTACAAAACGTCTACCTTTACATTTCCAACCCTCACAATCAGTCCTGATAACAATCATTCACTATTGTATCACAAGTGACCCTTCTGCATTTCAT
>NW_006408522.1:42887917-42892929 GCF_000296735.1 Chrysochloris asiatica
GGTGGGCTTCTGTGGACCCAGATGGGGACCTGGTTGGCCAGCAGTGTGGGGAGACCTGGGGACTCCTGGGCCCAGAGTCAGCGGCATGGCCACAGAGGGCTAGAGTGGAGAGCGAAGCTACCAGCTGATAGGAAGAGAGGGCATATGCACAAGAACACCCACACCTGCAGATGGTACCCATATGACCTGGCCCCGATGAATGGATGATCAGAACTCAACCAGGAGAATAAAGAAGAGGCAAAAAAAAAAAAAAGAGTGACCTGATACAAGTTGATGAACTTGACCTACACCTATGGATGCAGTAACCCAAAAGAGGGAACAAATACTTACAGCAGGAAACATTCCCACCCCCTCCACACACAGAGTAGACAGAGATGGGCAATTTGGACATTGGATACCAAAATTGGAGGCAAGATATCCAAAGGCTTTTGATTGTGTGGATCATGACAAGCTATGGACAACATTGCCAAGAATGAGTATTCCAGACACTTAATTGTGTTCATGAGGAACCAGTACATAGACCAAGAGGTAGTTGTTCCAAGAGGATAAGGGATCACTAAATGGTTTAAAATTAGGAGAGGTGTGGTCCAGGGTTTTATTCTTTCACCATACTTACTCAAAGTCTATGCTGAGCAAATAATCCAAGAAGATGGATTATATAAAGAAAAGCATGGAATCAGTATTGGAGGAAGACTTATTAACAACCTGCGATATGCTGATGATACAACCTTGCTTGAAAGCTAAGAGGACTTAAAATACTTACTGATGAAGATCAAAGACCACGGCCTTCAGTATGGGTTGCATCTCAATGTAAAGAAAACAAAAATCCTCATCACTGGACCAATAAACAAAATACATATAAATGTTGAAAAGACTGAAGTTGTGAAAGGTCATTTTGCTCAGATCAACCATCAAGACTCTTGGAAGCAGCAATCAAGAAATCAAACAATGTATTGCACCAGGCAAATCTGCTGCACAGACTTCTTTAAAGTGTTGAAGAGCAAAGATGTCAGTATGAGGACTGAGGTGCACCTGACCCAAACCATGGTATTTTCAATAACTTCATATGTCTGTGAAAGTTGGACAGTGAATAAGGAAGACTGTAGAATTGATGCATTTGCGCTATAGTGTTGGAGGAGAATATTTAAAGTATCAAGGACTGCCAAAAGAAAAAACAGATCTGTGTTGGAAGAAGTATAGCCAGAAGGCTCCCTGGAAGTCAGGATGGCCAGATTTCGTCTCTCATACTTTGGACATATTGTCAGGAAGGACCAGTCCCTAGAGAAGGCTATCATATTGGTAAAATTGAGGATTGGAGAAAAAGAGGAAGATCCTCAACAAGATGGATAGACACAGTGGCAGCAGCAATGGGCTCAGGCTTAGCAACAATTGTGAGGTTGGAGTGGGACCTGGTAGTGCATAGGGTCATTATGAGCCAGTGCCGACTCAACGGCACCTAACAACAATTTAATGGTCCAGTGGTAAGAATTCTTGTTTTCTTTACATTGAGTACAATCCATACTGAATACTGTGGTCTTTGATCTACATCAATAAGTATTTTAAGTCCTCTTTGCTTCCAGCATATCGCAGGTTGGTAATGAGTCTTTCTTTTATCCTGATGCCACATTCTTCTTCATACAGTCCAGCTTCTCAGATAATTTGCTTAACACACACCTTTCCTGATTTTAAACCATTCATCATCCCCTTGTTCTGGTCTGACAGCTATTTCTTGGTGTATGGAGAGGTTCCTCATGAGCACAGTTAAGTGTTCTAGAATATCTTTTCTTTGCAGTATTATCCATAGTTTTCATGGTTCACACAGGAAAAAGCCTTTGCAGAGTCAATAAAGCACACATAAACATATTTCTTATATTCTCTGCTTTCAGCCAAGATCCATTTGATTATATTCCTAGTTCCATGTCCTCTTCTGAACTGGTTTAAAATTCTAGCAGTTTCCTATTGATGTACTGTTGCAGCCGTTTTTGAATGGTCTTCAGCAAAATTTTATTAGTATGTGATATTAATGATATTGTTCAAAGATTCCTCATTCTGTTGGGTTACCTCTCATTGGAGTGGACACAAATATGGATCTCTTCCAAATGGTTGGCTAGGTAACTGCCTTCCAATTTTCTTGGCATAAATGAGTGAATGCCCCAAGTGCTTTATCCGTTTGTTGAAAGATTTTCATTTGTATTCTGTCACTTCCCAGAACCTTGTTTGTTTGTTTGTTTGTTTCACCAACGCCTACAGTACAGCTTGGACTTCCTCCTTCAGCACCATTGGCTCTTGATCATATGCTGCCTCTTGAAATGGTTGAACATCGATGATTTCTTTTGTTAACGGTGACTTTGTGTATACCCAAATATGTAAAGTGTGTATTAAACTTCTGTTTATGCTTTACGATCTTTATGATTTATCATACAATAAATGGGTGTTTACTGTGTGACTTCAAAGGGCCCATCAATTTCATAATGTGAAAATAAGAGATGTAAAAAAAATCTGCACTATCCACATGAAAAGAAGAAAATATAATTATAAAATACAGTAAGAAAAATATTCACTTGTGGGTCTTACTCACCTTTTTGCCTCAACTCTTCTAAAATCTCTTTTTGCTGTCCCATGTTCAAGTTTATGATATAGAAATGGGAAATTAAAATGAAAGGGGTTGGTCAACTGGGAGGAAGGTGTATGGACACAAGCAACAGAAACGAGAGAGGACCAGGGCATTTTGAAAAGTTTGTTGAAATGATTAGTAAGTGAGAAGCTCTAATCCAGCTCTGAGGCATAAGACCATCTGGGAGGAAGATTGTTGTGAAGTGTGGTGTGGGTTATGAATCTCATCCTATTTAATATTCTTCACAAAATGAACATAAGATTGGAATTCTACTTCAGTGTTCTTTGGTTACTAGACATATTTGTTTCATGTGAAACCGTACACTTTGAACCATAACTAGCTCTGAGTTGCATGTGGGTTACATAAGAATAGTTATGTTTTACATTTAGCGTAGCAATTATGAATGGGGCTGCGAACTATAAGGTCAGCAGTTCGAAACTCCCAGCTGTTCCACGGGAGAAAGATGAGGCTTTCTGCTCCCGTAAAGAGTTATGGCCTTGGAAACCCTGTACAGGGTCGCTATGAGTCAAACCCAACTCTATGGCATATAAAAGTAATTTATACTTTTCAAAGATTTTAAATACACATCATTGTCTTATGGTTGCTCAAGAACTCTGTGAAGTGAGCTGGGCATAAATTTATCCCCATATGAAATATGTGGAAATCATGTCTTAATAAAATTAAGAGATTTGCTTAAACTTATAAATTAAATTCTGATTCTAAAAGGCCAATATCAGTCCATTTCAGCTCAATAATGCCTAGGATATCAATATTTATATGTTCCATTTCATTTTTTACAGCTCTCAATTTTCCTAGATTCATACTTAATACATTCTACATTCTAATTATTAGCAGATACTTTCCCTTGTTTCTTCTCATCTGGAGTCATGCTCCATCAGCAAATGAAGGTCCAGAAAGTTTTATTTCATTAATATCATTAAAGTGACCTCTACTTTAAGGAAGCAACTCTTTCCCAACTGTGTTTTTTTGTGTGTCTTCCAACAAAAGGGGCTCATCTTTTGTCACTATATTAAACAATATTCCACTGCAATTCATAAAGATCTTCACTACACATTTTTCTTTTTTCAGAAGTAGATTGACAGGTCCTTCTTCCTAGTCTGTTTTAGTTTACAAGCTCCGCTGAAACTTGTCTACCATGGATGACCTACTGGTATCTGAAATACTGCTTCCAGCATCACAGCAACACACAAGCCGCCACAGTACAGCAAACTAGCAGAACAATGTTGTCAATGATAGGGTAATATCAATATACTTAAAAGGAAGGCCAGATAATGTTATTATTATTCAAATTTACATACCAGCCACTAACGCTAAAGAGGAGAATTTGAAGATTTTTACTAATTTCTTCAGTTTGAAATTGATAAAACCTGTATTGATAATTACTGGTGATTGGGATGAAAAAGTTGGAGACAAAGGACGATCAATAGCTGGAAAATGTTTTGATGATAGAAAAGATGTCAGATATTGTATGATAGCAAGATCAATGATTTAAATCACTGATAATACATTTTTAAACAACGTAAACAGTGACTTTACACATGGATCTCATGGGTTGAAATACGTAGGAATCCCATCTATTACATCTATGGGATAAGACGATGGAGAAGCTCATTATCATCAACCAAAACAAGGCCAAAAGGACCATCAATTGCACCTATGCAAACTCAAATGGAAGCTAAATAAATTTTTTTTAAGTCCGCAAGACCAAATCTATGGCCTTGATTAAATCACATCTGAATTTAGAGACCAGCTCAAGAATAGATTTGACTCATTGAACACTGAAGACTGAAGACCATCATACCTAAAGAAAGCTAAAGGTACTTTAAAAGGCAAAAACAAAATGACCAAAAATGAATGTCAAAATAATTCTGAAGCTTACTCTTGAACATAGAGTAGCTAAAGCAAACAGAAGAAATGATGACACAAAGAGCAGAATGGAAGATTTCAGAGGGCGACTCAAAAAGACAAAGTAAAATATTGCAATGAAATGTGTGAAGGCCTGGCACTAAAAATCAAAAGGGCAGACTTCCGGTGCTTCCCTTACCAGGCAGCACAGAGTAAACACTGGAGAGGGAGAGAAAGGAATAGCCAGAAACATCACACTAGAAGGCTTATAAGTCCGTCTTCTGCCTATGACTGATTGGAATACCTAAAATGGGGCTACAGTGTACCCAGTGAATGAGGCTTCCTGCAGAGCCTCTTCAATACATAAAACTATAAGTAGAAACTGGAACCACATCCAGATCTCCAGAGATGAGAAATCTCCACTTGAAAGGATGAGCAGACCAGCCTGGAGCGGCTAGAAGAATAAAAGATATCTCTTGAAAGAAAGACCTGCAGGAAAAATGGAGGCAGATGGACTGTTACTACAAGAACA
>NW_006408522.1:42893567-42928728 GCF_000296735.1 Chrysochloris asiatica
GAAGGCAGAATCTCCAGTGGGTACTATTCAATCTGTCTGGGCGGAGCTGATGAAAGGAAATACAGATGGGTAGCGTAGTGGTTACGAATCGGGCTGCGAACCTTAAGGCCAGCAGTTCGAAACTACCAGCTGTTCCGCGGGAGAAAGATGAGGCGTTCTGCTCCCGTAAAGATTTACAGGCTCGGAAACCCTGTACAGGGGCGCTATGGGTCGGAAACGACTCGACGGCACTTAACAACAACAACAACAACTTGTGATACTGTAGTGAATAATGCTTATCAGGACGGATTATGAAGGTTGGAAATGCAAAGGTAGATGTTTTGTAACAAGGAAGGGAATGATTAATTCTACAGGCTAAGAGCGGAGGTCTCTGGGACCATCAATGGAGAAGAGTCGAGAGCGGGACTCTACCCAGAGAAACAGAGATGCCTGAGATGGATACAGAGATGATGACGTGGAGTAATGAAGCGGCTGGGACTTTGGATCCAGAGAGGAAGAGGGACTGTGGGCCGAAAACTGGCCGGGGGTGGGGGGGGGTTGTAGGGTGCGGGTTTCTAGGATATGCCTTTTGGTTGGTTGATGATACATGGAAGTGGATTGGAACCATGGAGATGATTTACGATGGAATGAATGTAAAACTAAAGTTAAAGTTCTCTCATGTAAACTACCATATAATTCACAATAAAACATTAAAAAAAAAAATCAAAAGGGAAAATACGTTTGGCAGCTCCTAAACTAAAAGAATTGAAGAAAAGAAAACAATCAAAGCTTCACATTGCAATATTGAGGAGTCTATAGCAAATGTTGAACAATATTGATTGGTTGGCTGGTTATGTGTGGTGGAGTCATTTCTAATTCAGAGCGGTCCTGTACAAGGTTTCTGAGGCTGTAAATTTTTACGGGAGCAGAAAGCGTCAACTTTCTCCTGCAGAATGGCTGGTAGGTTTGAACCACTGGTCTTGAGGTTAGCAAACCAACTTATGGCTGGCTGGCTGTGTGCCGTGGAATTGGTTCCGACTCAGAGCGATCCTGCACAGGATTTCCGAGGCTGTAAATCTTCATGGGAGCAGAAAGCCTCATCTTTCTCCTGTTAAACAGCTGGTAGTTTCAAACTGCTAATCTTGTGGGTTTGCAGCCTGATTCGTAATCACTCTGCTACCAGAGCTCCTAGCCTGATTTACAAAGCATTAAAAGAAGATGGAAGGAATACATTAAGTCATTGTATCACAAAGAATTGGTTGATGTTCAACAATGTAAGGAGGTAACATGTGATCAAAAATGGAAAGTACTGAAGGAAGAAGTTTAAGCTGCACTGTAGGAATCGGTAAGAAATAAGATTCCAGATATTAACAGAATATCAATTGAGATGTTTCAACAAATAGATGCAATGCTGGAAGCACTAATTTGTGAATGCCAAAAAAATTGGAAAACAGGTAGTGACCAATCAAATGATAAAGAGATCCATATTTGTGCCCGTTCCAAGAAAGGTGACCCAACAATAGCAGAAATTATGGGACAATATTATTACTATCACAATTAAGTAAAATTTTACTGAAGCTAACTCAAGAACCACTGGAGCAGAATATAGACAAAGAACTGCCAGAAATTCAAGCCAGATTCAGAAGGGTACATGAATTGAGGGGTATCACTGCTGATGCAGATGAATCTTGGCTAAAAGCAGATAATATCATAAAGATGTTTTCCTGTGCTTTATTGACTATGCAAAGGCATTGGATTGGGATTATAACAAATTATGAATAATAAAGAATGGGAAATCCAGAACACTCATGTGGACCCCGTACATAGATCAAGAGGCAGTCATTAGAGTAGAACAAGGGGTATCCCCTTGTGTGATTTAAAATCAGGGAAGATGTCAGTAGTTGAAAGTAAAGAAAGGCATCGTTTCGGCATACTTATTCAGTCTGTATGCTGAGTAAGTAATCAGAGAACTGGAATTACATGAAAACAATCAGGACATCAGAATTGGAGGAAGACTCATTAACAACCTGTGATATACAGATGACACAGCTTGTTTTTACTGAAAGTGAGGAGTACATGTAGCAAGTCTTACTGAAGATCAAAGATTATGGCCTGTAACATGGATTACATTTAGACATAAAGAACACAAAATCTTCACAACTCAACTAATAAACAATATCATGATAAATTAATTAAAAAATCAAAGTTTGAAGGATTTCCTCTTACTTGGATCCACAATTAAAAACCATGGAAGCAGCAGGCAAAAAATCAAATATTACATTGGGCAAATCTGCTGGAAAAGAGCTCTTTAAAGCATTAAACAGCGAAGATTTAACTTTGAAGACTAAGGTTCACCTGACCCAATCCATGGTATATTCAAACAATACGTGAAAACTGGATAAGAAATTAGGAAAACTGAAGAACTGATGCCTTTGATTTATGATGTTTGCAAAAAATATTGAATTTACCATGGACTGCTGCAAGAATGAATAAATCTGTCTTGAAAGAAGTACAATCAGAATGTTCCTTAGAAGCAATGGTTTCAGCCCTCTGGAGCTTATAGTCTTTATGGGGAAAAACCCAAACACTACAGCCATTACATTAAAGTTTTCCAATATTGATGATGAGCACTTACTCTAGACTAAGATTCATTAAGTGTGGCATGAGGAGCACCAGAGCAGGGAATGACACATTTTCTACCATCTCAACCTAGGTTGAACTCTTCTTTCACATAAGGTTCAGTAGGCTAGGTCCCAACAAGGTCCCAACAGTCTAACATAAAAAGAACAGTACCAATATCCAAGGCAGAGGATACATTGCAGCAATAGTATCCAAAACCTCCATGGGTTCCCCCACCAAACAGTTAAATCCATTCTACACATTTCCAAGTCTATTCTTCTTCCAAATACAAATTGTTGAAAACCCCAGAAAAAATGTTTACAAGATAGGCACTATGCATATTTCTCCAGAGGTGGTATTTTGATATATCCACTTGAACACTTTCATATGTAAAGCACTGATTTTATTACCATTTCACATCTTAGAGGATGGTGTGGGGGTACTTTGGGTGTTATGATAGAAGAGTTGAAAAAAAAAAAAAAAAAAAGGCCAATACAAAATAGGTAAAGTGGGGAAACCCAAAAAAGAAACAGCAAATGAGAGCGGCACAGGACAAGAATTTCAGCTCGAGTATTCTATTCCTCTCCCTAATCTCTTGAGTCAAGCTACCCTTTTGGGAGCTTTGCTCTTTGGTGGATTTCTGGAAGAGAAAGCCACCATTTGTTCGCTTTGCCCTGGGGCCACCCAGCTGCCAAGTGCCAACAGAACAGAGGTGCATCAAGAGGCCTGCAGTCAAAAGGCAGCAGGGTGGCCAATTGCCATAAATTTCTGCAGCAAGTCTGGCATCTTGGCATCGTATTGCTCTTCCCCTCCCCCCAAGTTAATTGCTGAGCACCTCGGCCCTGAAAGCTGCTTATGCTACCAACTTCAGCTGCTGCCCTTCTTTCCTGGGGTCACTCTGCTACCGTACTTCCTTACACCCTGGTATTAAAATGAAGTATCTCATATGCCTGGTTTTACCTGTGAGCCCACCCAAGATTCAGTGTAAATGTTCCTTTCCCCCCCATGGGTAAAGGCTGAGTTGCCACATCCCCCTTGGACCTGATTGCTAGGCAACACTCAGCCATGTGAATTTGTCACTTCTGTTTGGCGCAAATTTCAATTTCACCTCCAACTGTAACAACACTGCTTGATATATTTTAGATGCCACTGTGGTTGGATGGCATCCCAGGAAAGATGTGAAGTGCCACTGCCAGGAATGAATGATTGGCATTGGGTAAAGCAATTCTCTGAACTCAGCCTTGGCATACCATTAATTGTTAAGTCTGTTCTGCTACTACCAACCTCTTGTCAGAATTATGTCTATTGTAAGCCTTTCCGACAAGAGTCCAAGTGGTTGAGCTCTCTTCCTCCGTAAGATCATGCTTTAGTTTACGATATTTTATTTCTTCCCACTTCCAACTATTGGCTGTACTTCCATGTGCAAAGAAACATTGTTCCACGTCTGAATATTACTAAAGAGTTAACTATGTATCACATCAAGTTCTGGCCCTGAATAGATTTACAGTTCCTTTGGTTTCTTTATCACAACCTGTTTTCATTCATGCTAACAATTAGCAGTACCATGAAGAAAGACAACCAACTCCATGGCAATGAGTTTGATTTGGGTGGATGAGAACATAAGCTATTAATAGGAAAAATAAAATAAAAAGAATGGTAAAAACACTATGCTGATAATATATATATAATATCTGACAAGTAAAATTACATACTGACATTAAATAAAAAACATGCAACATGCAAAAAACTATACTTTTTAGATAAGCACATTCCATCACTAACAAAATATAATGATATAATTCTTAAAATCTCCATCTAATGTGGTCTGCCCAATTTTCAGTGTGGCACTGCAGGATAATGTGCTGGACTGCAGGGTTGGCATGAACCCCAAGTTTGGCAGTTCAAGTTCACCAGTTGCTCCTTGGAAACCCTATACAGGGTCGCTGAGTCAGAATAGACTCAAGACCACTTAACAATAAATGTTGAATATTAATTGTTCTTAGAGATATATTCAATTGCCTACCCATTTATCTCAATATCCTTAAATATTATGCAATTGTTTAATCGACTCTAAAGATGCTGTGAAGAATGCTTTGATTTCTGTACGTGGTGCTAAATAATGATCAAAATATTAAATCTGTTTTCATTCCCATTCTCCTTCACTCCTCTATCCACCAACTTTTCAGTTAACTGATTATTTTTTCCCAAAATCAAAACATCCTCAAAAAACTTGGAACTATTTTCCTAGAGTAAGTCTAATTAAATAGAAGGAGTTAGGCAGCTAACAGTAAAAATAGTATTTCAGGCTTTGCGTGCATTTCCTGATTCATTGGGAACAAAAGGAGTTTCAGTAACAGTGTGAATGAACCATGAAGTGTGCATGTTCTTTTAAGAAAGGCCAAGGGTGCAGTTCTCTTTTCTTAGTTCTGCTTTTCATATTTATGTGTCTCATTTCCAGCTCATTGCTGATGCCTCAGTTGCGCTATCCATCACCACTTTTATCCTCCTTGTTCCTCAAAAAGAACATAAAATCCTTTTTTATGTGGTGGTAATATTATTGCAAATAAAAGCAAATACCAAAATCTTTATTAGTCTGCCAAAATAATAAACTATTTAATAAAAGCATGCTGTAAAAATAAGGTCATTTGCATCACTCAAGTTACTTGCAGGAAATACAGAGAATTATTGGTCAAAAAAGTATAAACTGACAGCAGTTATTTCTGGTATTCATCTGACATACTGTGCAATAGGGTTAAATTTTTCTTGATATTTTGTATATTTTCTGATTTTAAATGTCTTTAATATTGCTTAAATACTGTTTACACAATGAAAAAAAGTTAAAATCTCACAAAACACTGATTACCTCTTTGGAAATAGATTTTGGTGAGGAAAAGGAAAAATTAGACTGATCTTTTAGAGTTACTTTTTTTTTTTTACAAAGGTGGACGCTGACCTTCTGATAACCTTGATATCTCAAGATTTATAGCCAAAATATTTACTATTTTAATATCCTAAATTAATTATATTTGCTTTGGATTTGTGTCCATGCTTGAGCTGTATAATTTTTCCCTTTTTGTATTTACTGTTTGTCATCTCTGTATTCAGACTAATATAAGATGGTTTATTTGAGAAGGTTAGTTTCATACTGAAAGTTAGCAATAAATGTACTATTTCCAAATAAACATCTAATGTTTGATCTTTTATCCTATTGTAATATAAACCCACCAATTCTTCTTCCTTTGCAGTTTTCATCCTCAGCTGGCAGACTTGCAAATGTATTATTGATATGTTTGTAACATAGAAAAATCAGTTGCCGTGGTGAAGATTAAAATATCATTTGTATAGTCCCTACATTCCTAAGAACAACCTGCATACCAGTTCTTCTGCATGAAGCAAACATGACTATTAAACAAACATAAATCTTTTCAAGCCAGATATTAAATATTTACATTACTCGTACCATGATGACACTTAAAATCAAAAAAGGTTTTCAGACTTCAGTCATTGCTAGTTTTACTTTAAAAGTCTTTTGTCAATGGCTGTTTGCCTTGGGCCACAAATTAACCATTGCCAGTCTTACTGATACTAGGCTAAATTAAGAGGCTTAGGTACAATTTCTATACAATGTAATGAACCAAAGAGATCATTCCAGTCAGAAAAAATTGGACATGATAAATAAAAATAGATATTGTTGTTATGTGCCGTGGAGTTGGTTCTGACCCATAGCGACCCTGTATAGGGTTTCTGAGGCTGTAAATCTTTACAGGAGCAGAAAGCCTCATCTTTCTCCCACGGAACAGCTGGTAGTTTTGAACTTCTGACTGTGAGATTAGCAGCCTGACTCGTAACCACTATGCTATCAGAGCTCCTTAAAAAATAGTTAGAGGCAATTAAATTCAGTTGTTATACAATATAAATAAAATAAAAATTTTTAATTTTTTAATGTGGTGAAAATATACCTAACAAAGCATACACTGTTTCAACAATTTATATGTATACAATTCAAACCTTGACTTTCAATACTGAAGAATCCTATGAGCATAAGGAGTCCTGGTATGATGCTGTAGGATAAGCACTTGACTGCTAACCACAAGTGACTCCTTGGAAACCCTACACTGGGACACCACAAGTCAGAACTGACACCACATCACTTAACAACATCAACAATGGGTATAATATTGAATGATGCAGAAAGTACCAAAAGAAGATAAGTTACTATACCAAAAAGAAATGGCTAATGTTCAATCACTTCAAGAGGTAGTATACGAACAAGAACTGATAGTACTGAAGGAAAAAGTTCAAGCTGAACTAAAGGCATTAACAAAAAAACAGAGCTCCAGGAATTGACAGAATACAAATTTAAAAGTTTTCGGCAAACTGATGCAACACTGGAGGCACTCACTCACCTATACCAAGGAATTTGGAGGTCAATACCAGGTCATCAAATTGGAAGAGATCCTTATCTGTGTCCATTCCAAAGCAAGGTGAAAAAACAGAATGGGACAACGTCGGCGATTCAAGTTCACCAGCTGCTCCTCAGAAACTATACAGGGTCACTATGGGTCGGGACCGACTCGATGGAACTTAACAACAACAACAACAACCAATGATAACACAAGCAAATAAAATTTTGCTGAAGATAATTCAAAATCAGCTGCAATAGTTCATCAACAGAGAACTGCCAAAAATCCAAGTCAGATTCAGAAGAGGAGATGGAACTAGGGATATAATTGCTGACATCAGATGGCTCTTAGCTGAAAGTAGAGAATATCAGAAAGAGTTTTATTTGTGAATCACCGACTATACAAAAGCATAAAAGACTGTGTGGATCATGACAAACCATTCAAAACAAGGGGATACTGAATGGTTTAAAATTTGGAAAGGTGTGCACCAGGATTGTATTCTAACACCATATTTATTCAGTCTGTATGCTGCACAAATAATGCTATAAACTGGATTATATGAAGGAGAACATGACATCAGGATTGGAGGAAGACTCATTAACAACCTGTGATGTGAAGATGATACCATATGGCATGCTGAAACTAAAGAGGACATTAGTTTCTGTATATTTACTTATCTCATAAAATATTTGTCATTTTGCGACTGACTTATTTCACTCAGCATGAAGTTTCTGACGTTCATCCAAATTGTGGCATGCATTAGGATAAATTTTCCCTTTATATAATAGCCCATTCTTTATGGCCGAGTGAATTCCAAATAGTATTTCACATTTGGTTTATCCATTTACTTTTTGATGAATATTTCAGTTAGTTTTACCTTCTGGCTATTGTGTAAAGCGTAGTGATGAACACTGGTCTACAGGCTTCTGTTTACATGCCTGCCTTTTCTTTCCTGAGTATATACCTAGGACTGGGATTACTGGGCTATGTGGTAGATCTGTGGTCAACCTTTTGTTGTTGTTAAGTACCATAGAGTTGTTTCTGATCCATAGCAACCCTGTATAGGGTTTCCGAGGAGTGACAAGTGAGCTTAAACCGTCAACTTTGTGGTTCAAACCGACTTTGCAGTCCAGCGCATTAACCCACAGTGCCATACCAAAGTCCATTCAACCTTCTAGAAACTACCAAATTCTTCCATAATAGCTGCATCATTTTACATTCCTACCAGCAATGGACAAGAGTTCTATTTTTTCCACAAACACAATACAGCCTGCCACTTTCCTTTTTTAAAAAATTCTTTACCATCCTACTAGGGGTTAGGTAGTATCTTATCATAGTTTTGGTTTGCGTCTCCTTAATGACAGGTATGTGGTGGCTCAGTAGGATAAGCACTGGACTGCTACCCACAAGGTTAGTAGCTCCAAGCCATCAGCTGCTCTGAGGGATAAAGATGAGGCTTTCTGTTCCTGTGAAGATTAACATCCTCAGAAACCCTATACAGGCTCACGATGAGTCAGAGCTTACTCAACAGCACTTAACAACAGCAACAGCTAATGACACTGAGCATCATTTCATGTGTCTGTTGGTCATTTGAATATCCTCTTTGGTGAAATAACTGTTCAAGTCATCTGCCCATTGTTTGCTTTCTGTTGCTTATTGTTTAAAAGCGAATTTTTTAAAAGGTATTATATGTAATACCAAATCAAATATTAACTTTGGCCAGCCCTACCACTCACCTGGAGTTCTTATGTGGCGCCGTAAGATAAGCACTGGGCTACTAACTGCAAGGTCAGCAATTTAAATCTACCAACTGTTTTTTCAAAACCATATACAAGGTCTCTATGAGTCAGAACTGACTCAACAGCAACATAACTACATAACTACAACAACAACAACAACAACACTGAAATGGATTTAAGGATGTTATGAATTAATTTGTGTCCCTCAAAATTTATGTTAAGGTCCTAATCCCTGGGACCTGTAAATGTCACTTTATTTGGAAATCAGGTTTTTGCAGATGTTATCAGTTAATATGAGTTTGTAGTAGAGTAAGTTGGATCCTAGTATGAATGGACCCACTCATATTAAAGGACAGAAGAGACTCATATAAATAGCAGAAAATGACTATGTAAAGATGAATCTACATGCCAAAGAATGCATAGGGCTACAAAGAGCTGAGAACAACAAGAAAGGCTATTTCCCTATAGTCTTACATGACTCTGTGAACACCCTGACTTTAGACTGTTGTTGTTGTTGTTAAGTACCATGGAGTTGGTTCTGACTCATAGTGACCCTGCACAGGGTTTCCGAGGCTGTAAATCTTTATGGGAGCAGAACGCCTCATCTTTCTCCCGTGGAACCACTGGTAGTTTAGAACTGCCGACCTTGAGGTTAGCAGCCCAATTCGTAACCACTACGCTATGAGATTACTAGCATCCAAAATGGTGAGAAAACAAATTGTTATTGTTTAAAGTAACCCACTCTGTGGTACTTTCTTATAGCAGCCCTAAGTAATTAATACAATGGACTTTGCATGTTGATGTTGTTAAGTACTGTGGAGTCAGCTCCAAATCATAGCTACTGTGTACAGGGTTTCCAAGTCTTTCAATCTTTTGCAGGAACATAAAGCCTCCCCAGTCTCCCAAGAAGTTACTGTTAGGTTTGAACCATCAACCTTGTGGTTCACAGTCTAGTGTTTAGCCAAGGCTTTGCATGTGTTCACTGATATATGTGTGTGTGTTTCCTAAAGGTTAACTACTGCTTATATCTTGAGATATTAACAGTTTCTATTTGATCAATCAGTATTAAATAATATTGGTTTCTGAACGGAAATAAAATTTAATGTTGCATATTTTAATTAAGACACTACGTGGGTAGTCACCTACCTACAAATGAAAAATCTGCCTGGTCCATGGTGAGATGTTTGGCTCAGTGAAAAAAATCATAAGACTTAAAAATTTTGTCCAAAGTACAAATAAACCATTTACTCATGGTAAAAATTATTTCTAAGACAATTTACTGGCCTTTAGCTTCCAGCTTCATAAGGAGCACATCAGTTCTGCAGCATTTACAACATAGTAGGCCCTGAGGAATATTGGCAAATTTAATGAATCTCATTCTATACAGAGAGGGGCCTGAGATTACATTTCTAACCTGGGCCAAATGCTGTGTTTTGTGGTACTGTGTGATAGTTCCTAGAAGGCCACAGTTCTTTTTTTTTTTCATCTGCAAAAGATTAAGAATATCTCCTAAACAGAGTTGGCGTCTCCCAAGTAATGCAAGATGGATTTGTAGATTATGGATTTATCTAAATTCTTTCTACTACCATTCTTCTAGATTCTGCAAACTCAGTACTGGGAATTGTGCCAGGGGAAAATAGTCATGTGTTAGAGAATCAAAAGAGCTGAAATATAAAATCACTGGGATGCTGCTTTGGGGTCAGGTTATTTGTTATGGAATGTACCCTTGGATGCATATAACACAGGGAATGACATATTCCACCCTATGCCTGGCCATTCACCTCAAGAATCCATTCTTGCCATATTATTCTAGAGACAGTACAAATTAGAACAAAGGGCTCCAAGAACAAGCCGCAGCCTCCCTCGTAGGTGGAGAAGGTAGCCGTAGTAGCATTCAAGGCCTCTGACAACAGCATATGCCAAGATCTTTTAAAATCCATCATTGGGATATCATCAGATTTGCTGTTCTATTCTCAGGAAGTAAATGAAGACTTACACCCTAGAAATATTTGGTCAGGATATCTAGAAAAAGACTGGAATTCCATCTTTGAAATGGCAATAGGCTTGGAGCATCATTATTTGGTTATGAATATAAATGAAATTTAATTTTTACCAAGTGAGGCAATTTTTATAAACTTCTGTTTTACACAGGAGGAAATTACATCTCTAAAGGATAATATAATAGATGTTTGGATTCATACCTGGATGGCACAGTGGGTTAAATGATGGTCTGCTAAACAAAATGTTAGCAGTTCAAGTCCACCAACACCTCCAGGGGAGCAAGATGTGAGAGTTGGCTTCCACACAGATTTATGGCCTCAGAAACATCACAGAGCAGTTCTGCTCTATTTGCTAGGTTTCCTGTGAGTCAGAATTGACTGAACAGCAGTGAGGTTGGATTTGTTTCCCACCACACCAAATGTATCCCTGTCTGACCCATAAGTTTCTTGCTTTTAAAATTTGGCAGATTGGCTACTACAAGAATAAGCAAGTTGTTCGCCGGGAAGCCATCAAGACAAGCAGTCAAGTCCCTTCAGTACAAACCCCCGTCTAAGAATGAAACTCAAAGGGAACTCATGAGCAGGCATGTAAGCTTGCTGATGACCACATTGGTCTACTGGTGAGTGAAAGAGGGGGCAAGGCAGCAATGAAGAAATGGGCTGAGTTCAACCACGTTTTTATGATTCAATAATGAGTAATTGTTGTCATGACTAATTGCGACTGTCACAATTATAAAAGTAGAAGTTTTGTAATAAAAACCGGGGAGTAAAGCCCTACAATGTGGAGAGTGAAGCGTTCAGCTGATAAAAAGAGAGGGCATATGCACAAGAACACCCACACTTGCAGATAATACCCACTTGACCTGGCTTCAATGACTGGATGATCAGAGCTCAACGAAAGAAGAGGAAAAAAAGAGTAATCTGATACAATTTGATGAACTTGACCTATACCTATGGATGCAGTAGCTCAAAAGAGGGAACAAATTCTTACAGCAAGAATCATTCCCACCCCCTCCACACACAGAGTAGACAGGGATGGGCAACTTGGACATTGGCTACCCAAAATTGGGGGGGGGGGAGGGACTACAAAGGCAAGAAGTGACTGGCTTATAAGCTTTCAAGACGGAACTTAGAGCCAGGGGGCCTGGAGGAAGGCAGAATCTCGAGTGAGTAGTATCCAATCTGTCTAGGCAGAGCTGATGAAATGAAATGCAGATGGATCTCTTGTGACACAGTAGTGAATAATTGTAATCAGGACTGATTGTGAAGGTTGGAAACATAAAGGTAGATGTTTTATAGCAAGGAAGGGAGTGATTAACTTTCCAGTTTAGGAGCGGAGGTCCCTAGGACCATCAACGGAGAAGAGCCGAGAGCGGGACCCTACCCAGAGAAGCAGTGATGCCCGAGATGGAGGCAGAGACGATGATGTGGAGTAATGGAGCAGCTGGAGACTTCAGATCCAGAGAGGGAGAGCGACTGTGTGCTGAAGACTGGGGTGGTGGGGAGTGTAGGGCCAAGAGGCAGACTGCAGAATGTGCCCTTTGGTGGTGTAAATTATTATATATGCCTGAGTGTTTAAAAAAAAAAAGAGCTAAAATGAATAGACATAAATATTGTTAACTGATGGTACATGGTGGTGATTATAATCATTGTAATGAAACAAAGTATATGATTTGTTGAATGTAAAACCGATGATCTGCCCTGCAAACTTCTCACTCCATTCACAATAAAAACTCTAGAAAAAAAAAAAAATTGGCAGGTCTCTATGCCTATATTTAGCAGTTATGCCACCTAACATGTAACATTAATAGTTTATATAATATTAATAATTTATCTCAGTCAAATAAAAGAATATGTGCTGCAGGAGGTAAATCACGCATAGGCAAAAATCTAAAAGGTGATTTTTGGTCAAGGGCCCTCAATAAATGCCAATAGCTCTGTCTCAACAGTTGAAATAATAAATTTATCTGGCAGTTTGTTGTACTGTGGTGGCTTACTAGAAACCTAGAAGCTATGACACTGGTGTTTCAAATATCTGCAAGGTCACCCATGGTAGACAGTTATCAGCAGAACAGACTAGGGAAAAGGAACCAGTGGTCCACTTCTGAGGATTAGTCACTGCTTAGGAATTGTTGTTGTCATGTGACATTGAGTCAGTTCTGACTTATAATGACCCTGTATAGGTTTTCCAAGGTGCAGAGGAGGGATTTGAACACCGCCTTGTTGTTAGCAGTCCAGTACTTAACCAACAGCACCACACCAGGACTCCCTGCTTATGTATAACAGTGAAAACTTGTCTGATATAGTGTGGGAAGATGCACCTGTAAGGTGGAAGGTACTCAAAATAGGACTGAGGAATTCTCTTTCCAAAATAAAGCCAAGCTTCATGACCTAGACGGAAGACGGCTTACAGAACCTTCATTTGTTGATGGGAGTGACTCGAAATGATAAGAAATAGCTGCAAACATCCATCAATAATCAAAATGTGGAATGTACAAAGTATAAATCTAGGAAACTAAGCATGGCCAAAATGAAATTGAGCACAAAAAGATCATTATCCTAGGCATTATTGTGCTGAAATGGACTGGTATTAGCCATTTTGAATTAGACGATCATATGGTTTACTATTCTGGGAAAGATACATTCAAGAGGAATGGTGTCACATTGAATGTCAAAAAAGGACATTTCAAAATCTTTATTGAAGTACAATACAATCTGATAAAATAATATCCATATTCCTACAAAGAAGACCAGGTTATACCACCATTATTTAAATTTATACACCAAACACTTTAGCTAGTGATGGTGAAATTGAAGAATTCTCCCAACTTCTTTTTTCACCATACTGACTCAATCTGTATGCTGAGAAAATAATCTGAGAAAATGGATAATATAATAAGAACATGGCATCAGGATTGAAGGAAGATTCATAACAACCTGCGATATGCAGATGATAACAACTTTGTTTACTGAAAGTAAAGAAGACTTAAAATGCTTTCTGATGAAGATCAAAGACCACAGCCTTCAGTATTGATTGAACCACAATATTTAAGAAAACAAAAATGCTCACCACTAGACGAATAAACAGCATCAAGATACATGGAGAAAAGATTGACGTTGTCAAAGACTTCATTTTGCTTGGATCCACTATCAACACTCATAGAAGCAACAGTCAAGAAATCAAATGACGTGTTGCATTAGGTAAATCTTTTGCACAAGATCTGCTTTAAAGCATTCAAGAACAGAGATGTCAATTTGAGGACTAAGGTGCGCCTGGCTCAAGCCATGGTATTTTCAGTAACCTCAAATTGATGTGAAAGTAGAATAGTAAATAAAAAAGAAGATAGAAGAATTGATGCATTTGAGTTATGGTGTTGGAGAAGAATATTAAAATTACCATGGACTGCCACATGAACAAACAAATCTGTGTTGGAATCAGTATAGCCAGAATGCTCCTTAGAAGCCAGGATGGGGAGACTTTGTCTCTTATACTTTGGGCATATTATCAAGATGTACCAGTCCCTATACTGGACTGAAAACGACAAGGTCAACAGTTCAAACCCACCCTCTGCTCCTTGGAAACCCTATAGAGGGTCATTATGAGTTGGAACCAACTCAATGGCACTTAACAACAACAAAGTGAAGAGTTGGCAAAAAAGAGAATGATCCCCAAAGAGATGGATTAACACAGTGAAAGCAATGTGCTGAAGCGTAACAATAATTGTGAGGATGAGGAAAGACAGGAAGGACAGTGATTCGTTCTGTTGTACATAGGGTTGCTATGAGCCAGAACTGACTTGATAGCACCTAACAACAACAACCAACTTCTTCAGTTTGAAACTGATCAAACATGCAATCAAAATGCATTGATAATTATTGGTGATTGGAAGGAAAAGTTGAAACAAAAAGGAAGTATCAGCAGTTGGAAAACATGGCCTCAGTTGATAAAAATGATGGTGGAATTGCATGGTAGAATTTTGCTAGAGATCAATGACTCATTCATTGCAAATATGTTTTTTTCAACAACATAAGAAGCAACTGTACCCTTGGACTTCACTAGATGAAATACAAAGGAACCAAAATCACTATATCTGTAGAAGGAAACACTGGAGTAGCTCACAATCAATCAGTCAAAACAAAACCTCGGACAGACTATGGAAGACACCATCAATGACTCACATGTAAGTTCAGGCTGAAAGTAAAGAAAATTAATGCACATCCATGAGAACCAGAATATGACCTTGAGAGATCATCTCAAGAACAGATTTGACACATTTAACACTAATAACCTAAAAACCTAAGAAAGCAAAAGGTTATTAAAAAGAGAGAGAGAGAGAAAAGAAAAGAGCAAAGTGGACGTCTGAAAAGATTCTGAAACTTGCTCTTGAATGTAGAGTAGCTAAAGCAACTGGAAGAAATAGTGAAGTAAAAGAGCTGAACAGATGGTTTCAAAGGGCAACTCAGAAGATAATATATTATAATGAAATGTGCAAAGACCTGGAGTCAGAACCAAAAGGGAAGAACATGCTCAGCATTTCTCAGGCTGAAAGAACTGAAGAAAAAAATTCAAGACTCAGTTTGCAATATTGAAAGGTTCTATTGTAGCGTAGTGGTTACCAATCGGGCTGCGAACCTTAAGGTCAGCGGTTCGAAACTACCAGCCGCTCCGCGGGAGAAAGATGAGGCTTTCTACTCCCGTAAGGATTTACACCCTCGGAAACCCTGTACAGGGTCACTATGGGTCGGAACCGACTCGAAGGCACTTAACAACAACAACAACATTGGCAAAATATTGAATGACACAGGAAGCATTATAAGGATTGGTTGATATTTGACCATTTCAGGAGGCAGCATATAATCAAGAATCCATGCTGTTGAAGCAAAAAGGCCAAGCTGCACTGAAGGCTTTGACAAAAAACAAAGCTCCAGGAATTTATGCCATGCAAATTAAAACCTTTCAATACACTTAGGCAATACTGGTGGTGTTCATTCACCAAAGGCCAAGAAATTTAAAAACAGCTACCTGGCCAATCAATTGGAAAAGATCCCCATTAGTGCCCATTCCAGAGAGTGAGGGAATCATCGAATAATATCATTAATATCACATGCAAGTAAAATTTTACTGAAGATAATTAAAAGATGGATACAACAGTACACCCACTGAGAACTGACAGAATTTCAAGCTAGATTCCAAAAAGGATGTAGTAACAATTGATAGGATGGCACAGGAACCCCATTGTTTCTTTCTGTTGTGCATATGGGCTCTATGAGTCAGAACTCACTGGAAGACACCCAACAATAACAACAGTACATTCCTCACATTCCTTCATTGAGTCTCCTTCCTCCATTTTCAAAGCCAGTAGATCACTATCTTGTGTCAATCTTTTGCCTTCTTATTTTGTCTATAGTCAGATCTCCCTGCATCTCTCTCTTATAAGAGCAGTTGTGATTACATTGAGGAACTACACATATGCAAAGTTCCTGTTGCAGTGTAAAGTAACATTCACATTTTTCAGGAATAAGAACTTAGATATCTTTGGGGTCATTATTCAGTCTACCATGGTATTCATACAGAATATTTCTTTGTTAGAGTATACTGCAGAAATGAACTGGAGAATTCAGATATTTTAAACTAAAGACAATATATTATTAAGGGCATGCTGTTATTGTTCTTGTTAGGTAAATAATGACCTTCTCTAAGGACTGGTCCCTCCAAAATATGACATACAGTCTTGTCATTCTGGCTTCTAAGGAACATTCTGGCTGACTTCTTTAAAAAAAAAAAAAAATGTTCTCCTGGCAGTCCATGGAGACTTTTTGCCAACATCATAATTCAAACATGATCATTCTCCTACTGTCTTCCCATTTATTGTCCAGTTTTTGCATGCATGTTGTTATTGTTTTAAGTGCCATTGAATTGATTCTGTCTCATAGCCACAATGTAAGTGTTTCCAAGGAGCGACTGGTTAATTTGAACTGCTGAAACTGAAACTCAAGTCAATCACACCAGGTCTCCATATGCATATTGTTGTTGTTGTTAAGTGCCATCAACATCAAGTTGGTTCTGACTCATAAAGACCCTCTATAGGGTTTCCGAGGAGCAGCTGGTGAGTTTGAACTGCCTACCTTGCAATTCAAATCAACCTTGAGGTCCAGTGCTGATCCTACAGTGCTACTTTACCAAGCATGAAATCTTTCTCCAGGTACTGGTCCTTCTTGATTATGTGCCCAAAGTATGAGAGACAAAGTCGTCCCATCCTGGCTTTTAAGGGGCATTCCGGGTGTACTTCCTCCAACACAGATGTGTCTGTTCATCTAGCAGTTCATGGTACTTTTAATATTCTCCTCCAACACCACAACTCAACTGCATCAATTCTTCTACCATCTTCTTTAGTCATTGTCCTACTTTGACAATGCATATGAGGCTACTGAAACTACCATGGCTTGGGTCAGTCATACCTTAGTCCTCAAACTGACATCTTTGCTCTGATCACTTCAAAGAGTTCTTTTTCAGCAGATTTGCCCAATGCAAAACATTGGTTGGTTTCTTGATTGCTGTTTCCATCAGTGTTGATTATGGAACCAAGAAAATTGAAGTCTTTTACAATTTCAATCTTTTCTCCTTTCATCATGATATTATTTACTAGAACAGGTTTGAGGATTATTGTTTTCTTTACAATGAGGTTAAATCCATATTATAGGCTTTTGATCTTCTTCACTTTGTGTTTTAATTCTTCTTCACTTTCAGCAGTCAAGGTTGCATCAACCACACATCGCAGGTCGTTAATGAGTCCTTCTCCAATTCTAATGCCACATCCTTCTTCAAATAATCCAGGTTTTCAGATTATTACCAAGCTAATTGCAATAAAAACAAACAAACAAGCAGAAGTGGCAATATTAATCTCAGATAAAATAAATTTAAAGCAAAAACCAGCATAAGAGATGAAGAAGGTCATTATCTTATGGTTAAAGGATTAACTGAACAAGAGGACACAACCTAATAATATCTATGCTTTCAACAAAATAGGCCCAAAATAGTTAGAGCAAACCCTAGTAGAGTTAAAGAAAGAAATAGACAACTCTACAATAATAGTGCAAGATTTTAATGCACCACTTTTGAAAAAGGACAAAACAACCAGAAAGAAACTCAAGAAAGATACAGAGGAACTAAACAAAACAATCAATTAACTTATCTTCATAGATTTGTACAGCACATTCAACCCAACAACAGCACAATACACATTCTTTTCCAGTGTGCATGGAACATTCTCCACAATAAACCATGTGTTAGGCCATAAAGCAAGTCTCAATAAATTTAAAAATAACAAAGACTACAAACTATATTCTCAGATCACAAGCTATAAAATTAGAAATCAACAATAAAGAGATCAAGGAAATAAAATCAAATACATGGAAACTGAAAAATACCTTGCTTAAAATCTACTGGGTAATAGAGCAAATAAAAAAATGAAGTTAAAAGTTCTTAGAAACAAATGAGAATGAAAACACAACATACCAAAACCTTTGGACCACAGCAAAAGCAGTGCTGAGAGGTCAATTTATAGCAATAAATGCACACATCCAAAAAGAAGAACCAAAATCAACACATTAACACAACATTTACAACAATTAGAAAAAGACCAGAAAATTAAACCTACAGCCCCCAGAAGAAAAGAAATAATAAATAAATTAGATAGTAAACAGAAAAGCTATAGAAAAAAAATCAATAAGGAAAGAATCTGGTTCTATGACAAGATTATTAAAATTGACAAACCATTGGTAAATCTAACAAAAGAAGAAGAAGACATAAAATCTCCCACAATTATTGTAGAGTGGTCTATTTCTTTTTTCAATTTTATTAGAGTTTGATTAATGTATTTTGAGGATTTTTTGTTGGGAGCATATATATTTATTATGATTATGTCTTTGGGTCAACCTTTAATCGTGAGATACTATCCTTTTGTCTCTTATGCTGTTTTTTGTCCTAAGGTTTATTTTATCAGAATTTAATTTTACTAATATTTAATATTGCCACTCCTGCTTTTTATTGTCATTAGCTTGATATGTTTTTTCATCCTTAAATTTTTAATATATGTTTGTCTTTGTGTGTAATGTGTGTCTCTTGTAGACAACAAATTGAGGAATCCTATTTTCTTATCCATTCTGCTACTCTCTGTCTCTTGACTGGTCCATTTAATCCATTGATGCTCAGTGTAATTATCAACAGGTATAAATTGGTTGCAGTCATTTTGCTGGTTTTTTGTTTTGTTTTGTTTTTGCAGTGCTCTGGTTTCTTTGTTCCACATGCTTTCCTGTGCTGAGTTCATTTTTTGTGTGCTTTTTCTTGGTAATTTCTTCATAGTTTTAATGTTTACAAAATCTTCATGGATTTTCCTTTTCTTGATTTGATGTGAAGGTGTATTAAGTTTCTTTGAGGTTACACTGTACTTTATTAATTTCTTCCCCATTTTATAACAGTCTGTTATATCTTGAAATCTACCTGACCTCTTCACCATCTGGAACTCTGTAATTGTACTTTTCTCTCCCTTCCCTTTGTAGTTGTCCTGATCATATATTCACATCTCTGATTCACTATTTTCAGTCCTGAAGTTTTGTTCTACTCTGGATACTTCCATATCAGAACTGAATTCTGGGTGGTGTTGCCATGTATGTCAATCTCTGGTTGTTGTCTTCTGTTGTTTGTTCTCAGTCCAAAGAACTACCATTAGCAGTTTTTGTAAAGTTATCTTGATTTTTACAAAGTCCTTTAATTTCTGTTTATTCAGAAATGTTTGCCTTCATATTTGAGGGATAGCTTTGCTGAGTATATGATTCCTGGTTGGCAGGGTTTTTTTTTTTCTTTCAGAAGTTTGTATATTTTATCCCATTGCCTTCTTGCCTGTATGATTTCTGCTGAAAAGTTAGAGCTTAATCTTACTGATTTTCTTTTGTAGGTTACAATTCATTTTTCCTGAGCTGCTTTCAGGATTTTTTCCTTGTCTTTGATTTTGGACAGTCTCAATATGATATGTTTTGGTGGTTTTCTTTTGGGTTCCATCCTGCATGGGGTTTGTTCAGCTTCTTGAATACTTATCTTCTTTATCTTTAGTGATGTTAGGGAAATTTTATTATAGCAGCTGTTCGACTATCTTTTCTGTGGTATTCTTTGTCTCTTCCTGTTCCAGAATTCCATAGGTTGTTCCTGTTAAGATTCTCCCACATGAATCGTAGACTTTCTCTGATTGTTGTTCTAGTTCACTAGTATTGAGAGATATATCTTCTAGCTAACTAATTCTGGATCCCATTGATTCCAATATTCCTTTGACCTTTCAGTGTATTGTCCATTTCTGCTGTCTTCACGAGCTCTGATTGTGTAGTGATTACAAATCAGGCTGCAAACATCAAGATCAGCACTTTGAAACTACAAACTGTTCCACGGGAGAAAGATGAGGCTTCCTGTTCCCGTAAAGACTAACAGCCTCGGAAACTCCATCAGTCATATTTTTGGCTTTCTGTTTGCAGCTTTTGTATTTTCTCCAATCCTTTACTTATTATGCTTTATGATTGTTATAGCAATTTTCTGAATTCTTCCTTATTTTCTTCAACCTTTCTGTCAACAGTTTGAAGATACCTAAATATCATTCTGAACTCTTTTTCAGGTAGTTCCAGTAACTTTTTCATCAAAAACATTTTCTGACTCTTCCTTTTGATCATTTGTTTGAGATACTCTGTCTTGTTTTTTTTTTTTATGTGAACAGAGATTGTGTGTTTTTGAGATGCTGTGGTTCTGTTGTATTTGTGTTAAGTAGATGAATGTATGTTGGTGTATTCTTAGGCACTCACCAACTGCCTTCTAGTGGGTTTGATCAAGAGATGAGCTTGTGCACCATGCTCTATTTGCTGTTCATGTAGTTCAGTTATGGGTAAATTTAGCTGACATTAGTTGCTGTCATTGATCCAATGTATAGCAGCTGAAATTGACTCTAGACCAATTGGTGGGGTGTATGAATGTGGTTGGGCTACATGATTATTGTTGTTGTCTTCTGTTGGGTGATATAAGAAGAGAAAACTCCCACAAGAGAGAAGGAAAACAACAACAACAAAACAAAACAAAAAACACACCAGTAGATAACAGTGGAAAAATAAGTGGATGGTTTCATGGCTACCTACCGGCCTCTTGCCTTCACAGTCACCTGAAAAATTTCAGGATGGTCCTGCCATATCTCTCTTCCTTATAACCAGTCTTTTACTTTCCCTTTTTCTCTACTCCACACATCTGTTAAGTTGCTTCTGCTAGTGAGAGCTAGCTGAGGGCTGGCTAGGACCAATGCTGCAGATTTGGAGCAGGACCTGTTGGAGTGGGCCTATTACTGCTGTCTCCACCTCTTCCAACTGTGCATACAATCATGGATTCACATGGTTCTGCCCTCCTGGAAAGTGGGATCTTCCCTGGGGATATATACTCTTATAAGTCTTGCCTGTAGTCATCAAGGATGCACAAGGAGCCAGAAAGGAAAACAGAGGGGGGGAAATGCACCTACTGGCCTCTTGCTTTCATAGTCAAGAGAAATTTCAAGATGATCCTGCTGTGCTTCTGTAATGCAAATGTTTTCTTGTCTCCTCCCAATCACCAGTAATTATCAAAAGTTTGCTTTCTTTGATTTCATCATCAGTAGCTTAAGTGTTTCCTGCATAAATTTGAATAATTTTGGCATTAACTGGTCTTCCTTGTTATTGTTGTTGTTAATTGCAATGGAGTCAGTTCCAACTCATAGCAACTCTGTTTAGGATTTCCCAGGAACTGGTAGTGCATTTGAACTGCCAACCTTGTGGTTTGCAGTTCGATGCCAATCCTCCAGCACCACACCAAAGATGAAGCACCAAACACTAGCTTAAGTGTTTGGTGCATAAATTTGAATAATAGTGGTATTAACTGGTTTTCCTTGTGGTGGTGGTGGTGGTTACGTGCTGTGGAATCGGTTCCAACTCATAGTGATCCTGTGCAGGGTTTCCGAAGCTGTAAATCTTTACAGGAGCAGAACGCTTCATCTTTCTCCCATGGAGCAGCTGGTAGTTTCGAACTGCTGACCTTAAGGTTCGCAGCCCGATTCGTAACCACTACGCTACCAGAGCTCCTACAGGTTTTCCTTGTAGGTATATGGATATTATCCTGTCACAGATAGTATTGTACTTCAAGTTAGACCTTGAAATGTTCTTTTTGATTATCAATGTGATGCCATTCCTCTTCAATTTGTTGTTCCTAGCATAGGATTGTCTGATTCAAAATGCTTAATACCAGTACATTTCAGCTCATTAATGCATAGGATAATGATCTTCGTGCATTCCATTTCAATTTTCCCAGATTCATACTTTGTACTTTACACATTCTGATTATTAACAGATTCTTGTTTTGTCTCAATTTGAATTATGCCATATCAGCAAATGAAAGTCCCAAAACCTTTATTCTATCAATGCCATTAAGATCAACTCTAGTTGGAAGAGGTAGTTAGTTCTTCAACGTTCGTATTTTGAGTGCCTTCCAGCCTAATGGGCTCATCTTTCTGCCCTGTATCTGACAGTTTTCTGCTGCTATTCATAAGGTTTTCAGTTGCTAACATTTCAGAGTTGGTCTGCCTTTCCTTTTGCCTTGTCTCTTAGTCTTAAAATGCCACTGAAACCTGTCCATCATGTTTGACCCTGTTATTTAAAATATCTGTGACATAGCTTCCAGTATCACAACAACACGCAAACCACCACAGTACAACAATCAGATAGACAAGTTGTGGAAGAGTGTGATAGTAATGTATTAAACATATCTCTAAATGCTGTACATGTATAAACCAAAACCAAGAACCAAACCCACTGCCCTTGAGTGGTTTCTGACTCATAGTGACCCTGTATAGGATTTGCAAAGCTGTGAATCTTTACTAGAGCAGAAAGACTCATCATTCTCAAAGAAGGGGCTGGTGGGTTTGAACTACTGATCTTGAAGTTAGCAGTCCAGTGCTTACCCTACAGGACCACCAGAGTTCCCTTACATGTATATTAAAAAATCAAAACAAAACAAAAACTTCTCACTGCCAGCCATCTAGTTGATGCCAACTTATAGCAAGCCTGTATAGGCATCTGAGACTGTAAATCTTTATGGGAGCAGAAAGCCTCTTTCTCACTCAGTGGGAGAAAGTAACTGGTGGGTTTGAACTGCTAACTCTGCAGTTCGCTGTTCAGTACTTACCCTAAAGTGCCACACCTTTACATGTATGTTGTTGTTGCTGTTGTTAAGTGCCACTGAGTCGATTCCAACTCATAAAGACTATTGTAGGGTTTTCAAGGAGCAGCTGGTGGATTTGAACTGCCAAATCTGTGGTTCTCAGTCCAGTGTTGATTCTACAGTACCACACCCAAAGTCATTACATGCGCGTTGTTGTTGGGTGTTAAGTGCCTTACAGTTTATTCTGACCCATAGTGACCCTGTATAAGGCTTCTGAGAAGTGGTTGGTGAGTTTGAACCACCGACCTTGCAGTTCAAACCGACCTTAAGGTCTACTGCTTATCTTACAGCGCCACACCAGGACTCCATTACATGTATGGTACAGGTTAATAGTCACGAAACAAATGGTGAAGTAAGTACTTTACTATTTATATTGGAGAAATGGAGGTACACAAAGTAAAATAAGAAAACTTGTGCAAGGTCACAACTATTTCCTTAAATGATTAAGTATTTGTATTTACGAGCATAAACAAATTCCTTAAAAAGTCATTTTATATTGCTTATGTGGTTATGCCAATACAATATGCACTTGATGTTACAATTTGTTCTGTATATCAAAATTATCTTCCAACAAACTTTAATTTCCTTACTTTGGTATTCTTATTTGGAATAATTTCTAAGCAATAATCCCACTAGTCTCTCTTTCTGTTCCCATTAGTGATAGTATTAATTTTATTTCCTGAGCACCTTTCTTTCCTCCAAAGGTTACAAAGTCTAGGATAAGGTTACATAGTATTCACCAGCAATTTCTGGCATCCAGGAGAGGAGACAGATAGAAGGTCTCCTCTAAACTTAATTTTTGTTGTTACCTTGATTGTTTATTTTTAATTGAAAGTCTTCTCTGAATGTGTTCCACATAGCTTAAAATTTCTTATTTTCAATGGCCCATTATAGCTAATAAATAGAAACATTTCCAGGAGTTTTTAGGTCATCATCTGTGCCCTTGTTTTCCTTTGTGGTAGACAACAGGAGAGTGAGCAAACACAGCTCTGTCATGTAAGATCTTTTGCATACATATGGAGTATTTGTTAAATATCAACTGTAAAACAGGAAAAGAAAAGTTGTTTTTTCTCTCTCTCTTTTGTGTGTTATTGGATTATTTTCCTTCTGACATTATGAGATTGGATAATTGTTCTGGGTCTTTCAGCTTAATTTATTGAATTATCTCTAATGGTGAGAGTTATAGACACCAAAGGAAAAATGGTTTTCAGCAAACTCTGGCCTCTTAGCACCTTTAACCCGTGATACTGTTGGTATGTTTTCACATTTTTCTCTATCCCAAATCAAAAGAAATAAATATTTCACAGAAATATTACACATACAAAAGATTACCCAGAAACAGCAGCTGAATAAAATGTTGAGTCCTGGGGTGGCGCTGTGGGTTAATGTGCTGGACTGCAAGGGTATTTAAACCACAACGTCACTGGTTCAAGCTCACCAGCCGCTCCTTGGAAACCCTATACAGGGTCCCTATGGGCCGGAACCTACTCGATGGCATACAACAATAACCATAACTGGCTGTAGTGATTGGTCATTTTCAAATGAAGCTTATAGGAAGAGGTTGATTTACTTTTTTTTCTGAAACTATAAAAAATACTAAGGATCCCTGGTGGCACGGTGAGTTGTGCATTCAGCTGCTAACTACAAGGTTGGCGGTTCGAACCCACCAACTGCTCTTCGGGAAAAAGAGGAGGCTCTCTGTTCCTGTACAGGAACCTTGACAGCCCACATAAAAAATACTGGCTGCAGATGATATTGAGAACAATCAATAGATACATGAAGCCTGCTCAGCACTTGGCTGTCAACAGAGCCATAAAGTTTAGAGGTTAATTAATATAATGATAGAAGTCTACGAGCTAATTAAAGAACCAAGACAGAAATTGCATTTGTGTCTTTATTTCAGCCTTCAGATAGCATTTATTTTAATACACCTGGAGAATTACAAATATATACACAAGAGAGGAAAAAAAATTTGAAAACATAGCCTTTATTACTCTAAGTTTAGGGTGCTCTGTAAAGCTTTTTAATTAAAAAAAATTATTGAAGAAGAAACATTTGAAATAGAACAGGGAGAAGGCTCCTCAAGTGATTTAGCAGTTTTCAGTAACTTCAACTGTTGCAGTGAAAACAAAGATTTCTAATCTTAGAGCTTGGCAGGTGAGTGGGTAACAGATTTCTCAATATAATGATGTTATTTTTGAGAAATAAATGTGGGGTTTTTTTTTCCTTTTGCCTGTTCCTCACTCAATCACATATTTTATTACCCACTTGGAATGCTGATTACAAATATTTTAAATTAAAAGGATTTGGGGTGTTACGGGTTAATGCGCTGGACTACACAGTCGGTTTGAACCTCAAGATTGGTGGTTCAAACACACCAGTTGCTCCTCGGAAACCCTATACAGGGTTGCTATGAGTCGGAATCAACTCGAAGACACTTTAACAACAACAATTTAACTGAGCAATTTCCTATAGCTCTTGCATGTTTTGGGGTCAGTAAATTAGTTTGGAATCCTCGGTGTGGCGCTGTAGGATAAGCAGTGGACTGCGAACCACAAGATCCGCAGTTCAAATTCACCAGCTGTTCCTCGTCAACCCTATAAGGATTGTTATGAGTCGGAATCCACTCAACGGCACTTAACAACAACGAGAAAAGCCTGTCGAAGTGAGCATACCCTTAAATATGCCGGTATTAAGAGATAAGGAGTCCTTTGCATGTATATGTTGGAAGTGGAAGAGACGCCTTAATTAAGGGGTTGTTTCTAATGTTAGGGTTTCTTTCTCAACTTTATTGGTTTCTGTCACTTTATTAATTTCTCTCTCAACTTTTTTATTTTACTGATTGCAAATGTTGTGAAGAAGGTGCAGAGTTGTTTGAGATATTTTTACACCCTGCAGCACACCATCTTAGGTTTCCTTTAGTGCAATGAATGTTGTGTTAATGAGGGCTGTTGTCAACACTATGCCAATAAAACTGCCAATTAAGGCAAGAAAAGGTGCTTCTAGAAATTTTCAAAAGTTAAATTCGTTGAGTAATTGGGCTTTATAAAAATACATTTAAAAAAATAAATTCTACTCTAATAAAATGCCTTTGAAAGAACTGTATTCCACCTATAAATTCTGTTCTTCCTCAGTCTCTACCCCAGCTTTGCAAATACGAGTATTTCTTTAACTATGTGGACTTCGGGAGTAATAAAAACTGTATGTCATCTGAAGTGAGAGTAGGTAGGGAAAATACTAAGCAAGTTGATTTTAAAAGTTATTTTCAAGACTGTTAGAACAAACTTTGGGACGCACAGTAGCTCCATAGGATAAGCACTGTACTGTGAGCCATGAAGTCAGTGGTGGGAGTCCACCAGCTGCTCCACAGGGACACTCTGAGTCAGAACCAACTTGATGACACCTGACAAGATAGCACACTTTACAGAATGCAAGAAGATGATCTTTATTTATATTCTATTGACAGGGAAATTAGAACCCAGAACATTTAGGTATTTTTTACTACTATGGTAACAGGATACAAACTAACATCTCAGAGAATACACTTTACCCTGACAGTGCCAATCTGTGAGCATGCTAGATTTTCACAATATTGCATCTTGCAGGAGAAAGTCATTTAACTTAACAAACTTTTTAGTTGCCATTCGTAAGTGGGACACATACCCTTACATATTTTACAAAACACAGTATGATTTATTATCAAGTATTTCATGCCTAAAACTCTGAAATACTTGGTGCTGTGGGTTAATGCGCCAGACTTCAAAGTCAGCGGTTCAAGTTCACTAGCTGCTCCTGGGAAACACTATACAGGGTCGCTATGAGTAGGAACCGACCTGACAGCATTTAACAACAATAATTGCTTTTTAATTATTATCATAAAATTTTAAATCTTTGCTAAATGGTTTTGTTTTGTTTTCGAGACACATAAGGTTGACTGTTTAGGAATGGTATAAAAATAACCATACACTTTACTTATGGTTAATTAGTACTAAGCCAATTTGATATACATTTTGCCTTCATAAACTTGAGAATCCTCTAAGAAACTCCCCTTACATTACGTAGACTCCGTGTCTTGATTTAAACGTTTCTCTTTCACTTTTTTTCCTTCTCTATCAGAAGAAATTCTGGTGTGGCGCTGTGGATCAGCACTGGTCTACGAGCCACAAGGTTGACAGTTCAAACCCACCAGCTGCTTCTTGGAAATCATATACAGAATTGCTATGAGTCAAAACTGACTCAACAGCATTCAACAACAACAACATCAGAAGAAAAGGCCTCCTGATGTGGAATTGTAAGATCAGCACTGGACTGCAAACCAAAAGTTCAGCAGTTCAAACCCACCAGTTGTTTTTCAGAAACCCTGCACAGGGTTGCTATGATTCAAAACCGACTCCCTGGCACTTAACAAAAATAACAACAATCAGGAGAAAACAATTTGAAATTAATACTTTCTCTATAAGGAACTGAATCCAGCCACATGAGTGAAGGAATATATCCCAGTCGAATCTTTGGATAAGGCTTCGGCTTTATGGGAGACTTAGCCATATTTGGATTCCTGGCCTAGAGAAACTGAGAAAGCAAATGGTTTTAGTTTTAAATTGCTACATTATGGGGGAATTTGTTATGCAGCAATAGATCACTGATGCAGGAGAAGGACAACAGAGAATAACCAGTACAGTTTACCCTTTTACCTCACAACATTCATTTTTGCCCTTCAATCTGAAAAAAAATACTTTTGCCCCACTTCACTCTCCCCCTGCCTGCAAAAAGGACACCAAGTCTCTTCAACTATCATAACAATGGAGTGATGTCAGTTCATCCATTCTCTTTCCTAAAATATGAAATGTAGCATTAACCATCCAAAGAACATTTAACACTCAGTAGCAAAGAAATGAAAAATATGAAAATATAAATTTATGTAAAATCATTGTTGTTGTTGTTAAATGCTGCCGAGTTGGTTCTAATGCATAGTGACCCTGTATAGAGTTTCCAAGGAGCTGCTGGTGTGTTTGAACCACTGACCTTGTGGTTTGCAGTCCAGTGCTTATCCTAAAGTGCCATACCAGGAATACATATGTATTTCTGCAACCTGAGAGTTGAATTACTTCTTCAGTTCTTTCTGCTTGAAAAATGCTGAGTATGTTCTTCCCTTCTGGTTTTCTATCTCCAGGTCTTTGCACTTTTCATATTAATATTTACTTTGTCTTCTCTAACTACCCTTTGAAATCTTCTGTTCACCTCTTTTACTTCATCATTTTTGTCTTTTCTTTTAGTGTCTCTATGTCCTAGAGCAAGAGTGAGAGTCACTTCTAACATCCATTTGGTCTTTACTTTCTTTCTGTTGCTTTCTTTATATATGATGTCCTTGATGTCATTACATGACTCATCTGGTCTTTGGACATTAGTGGTCAATCCATTTTTGAGAAGGTCTTCAAATTTGAGTGAGATATATTCAAAGTCATATTTTAGCACCTGTAAACTTTTTTTCAGCTTCAATCTGAACTTGCATATGAACAACTGATGATATGGTCTGCAATTGGCCTGGGCCCTTGGTCTCTTCCCACAGATATAGTCTATTTGATTTTTGTATATTACATCTAACAAGGTTATGTGTCACTGTTCATGTAAAAAAAACAAAAAAAAAAAAGAGTATTTGCAGTGAATAAATCATCGGTATTGCAAAAATTTATCATACTGTCCCCAGCATAAGGCGCTCTGGTAGCATAGTGGTTACGAATCGGGCTGCAAGCCGCAAGGTCAGCAGTTTGAAATGACCAGCTGTTCCACATGAGAAAGATGAAGCTTTCTGCTCCCATAAAGATTTACAGTCTCGGAAACCCTATGCAGGGTCGCTATGAGTCAGAACCAACTCCACAGCACATAACAACAACAATATTCCCAGCATGGTTTCTGTCACTAAGTTATATTTTGCAATTGCTTATCCTTTTTATTTCCAAGTTTTGCACTCTAATTACTTGTAATATCAATGCATCAGTCTCAAACTATAGAAGTTGATAAAAAAAATAAAATCTTCAATTTCCTTATCTTTGGCATTAGTTGTTTGTGCAAAAAAAATTGAGTAATAGTCATATTAACTGGTCTTCCTTATAGACATATTATCCTTTTGCGGACTTCAAGACAGATCTGAAATGTTCTTTTTGACAATGAATGTGATGCCATTCCTCTTCAATGTCATTCTAGTTAATTAATGTTTTATTAAAAATGGCTGATGCTAATGCATTTCTGATCACTAATGCCTAGGATGGAGTTCTGGTGTGGCACTATAGGATGATTAGTACTGCACTGCAAGTTTGGTTTGAACCTTAAAGTGGAGGTTCAAACCCATCAGCCACTCCTCAGAAACTCTATACAGGGTCACTATGAGTCGGAACTAACTCGATGGTACACAACAACAATGATGCATTACATTTTTTATGCATTACATTTCATTTTCAATGATTTCCAATTTTCCTGTCTTCATACTTTGTATGTTCCATGTGCAGATTATTAATGGATATTTGCAATTGTTTCTTTTCATTTGAAGAATTGAAACACTTAGTGATAAAGATCAAAACTACAGCCTTCAATATGGATTACATTTCAACATAAAGAAAATAAAAATCCTCACAACTGGGCCAGTAGGCAACATCATGATAAATGGCAAAAGTATTGAAGTTATCCACAACCAACACTCATGGAAGCAGCAGTCAAGAAATCAAATGGCATATTGCATTTGGCAAATCTGCTGTAAAATATATCTTTAAAGTGTGAAAAGGCAAAGGTGTCACGTGAAGACTAAGGTATGCCTGATCCAAGCCATGGTATTTTCAATCACCTCCTATGCATGTGAAAACTGGCAATGAAAAAGGAAGACCAGAGGAGAATTGATGCCTTTAAATTTTGGTTTTGGCAAGTAATATTGAATATGCCATGGACTGCCATGAAGAATGAACAAATTTGTTTTGGGAGATGTATGGCTGGAATATTCTTTATATTTTAAGATGGCCAGACTGTGTACTTTGGACATGTTACATCAGGGAATAACATTCTACAGTGCCTGGAGAATGTCTTGATGCTTGGTGAAGTAGAGGATCAGCAAAAAAGAGGAAGAGCATCCATAAGATGAACGGACACAATGACCCAGCAATGGACCTACACATAGAGACAGTTGAGAGGATGGTGTCTGTACAGATAGTGTTTGGTTCTGTTGTACATAGGGTTGCTATGAGTTGGAACGGATTTGACGGCATCTAATAATGACATTTGTCACAAACTAGTTGTGTTTCCTCCAATAAGACTCTCAAAAGAAGAAATGTTTCTTTTATTTTAATGGACTACTATTAAAGCTCTAAAAATTCAGAATATGTGAGAATATGTGCCATTACTTTTCCAAACTGCAGAATAGACAGTTTTATGATTCTAAAACTTATAATCTAGCTTGTAAATCAGGAAATCTGAGCTCTAGTTCCAATTCTGCCACTAACATAGTGTGTGGCCAAATACTAATTACCTGAAATAGCTATGTTTCTGTTCCTTCATTTGTAAAATTGGAAAGAAAATGTTGTCTTCAATGTATTCCCCAGGGTTATTATAGAATAAATGAAACAGTGCTTGTTAAAGTACTTGGAGCTTGTCCAAAGAAAGATGATCCCTAAATCCAAGTTATATTTATTCAACATTATCGATCATACTTGGAGTCCTGGCGTGGCGCTGTGGGTTAATGCACTAGACTGCAAAGTCGATTTGAACTGCAAGGTTGGTGGTAAATGCTCACCAGTCGCTCCTTGGAAACCCTCTACAGGGTTGCTATAGGTCGGAACCGACTTGACGGCACTTAACAACAACAACAACAACAACATAGATCACACTTGGCATCCTGGTGTGGCGCTGTGGGTTAATGCTCAGGACTGCAAGGTCAGTTTAAACTGCAAGGTCGGCAATTCAAACTCACCAGCCACTTCTTGGAAACCCTACACAGGCTCACTATGAGTTGGAATTGACTCTATTACACTTAATAACAACAACAAATATATTGTACTTAAAGGTACCCCAGTTACACACTTAGCTGTTAGACAAAGGTTAGGGGTTTGAACCAACCAGCAAAAAAGTTCTGGGAGACAAAGTTGTGGCAATCTGCCTCCAAAAAGATTGAAGTCTTAGAAACCTTATGGAATAGTTCTACTCAGTCCTAAATGGTCGCCATCAATCAGAATGATTCCACCGCAATGAGTTTGGTTTGGTTTGGATATATCCTATCATGTTGTTGTTAGATGCCATTGAATCAGTTTTGACTCATAGTAACTTTGTACAGGTTTTCCAAGGCTATAAATCTTCATGGGAACAGAAACATTCATCTTTGTTCCATAGAGCGGCTGGTGGGCTCAATCCCCAACCACAGGGTTAGCAGTTCAGTGCTTATCCTACAGTGCACTTGAATTATATTACTATATAATAAAAACAATAAATAAAATTAAGAAAGAATCTGGAAAGAGATTTTTTGAGGAGGAATTATTTAAAATATAACTTTACCATTAAAAAAAAAACCAAAAACTTAAGGTCTTCTGTGATGCATTTTTGTAGCCAGTAGAAGTTGGTATTTGATATAGCTGATAAGTGTAGTCTTATTTAATTATTTATTTTGACACTTTGTTGTGAACAGAGAAGGTCATTAGTTTTACATTTAATAACTTATACACTTTGTTTCATCTCAATGATTGCAGTCTTCTCCATATAGCAAGTTATCCTAGAAATGGAATGGAAATAGTCTTGTTTTAAATACATGCAAGGAACTTGAAAAAGATTTCATCATCAATCTCCAACTTATTGATACACCTTGACAGTAGAATCTATAAGACTTGGTGAGTGATTGAGGAAGAATAAGGGAGAAAGTGAAGTTAAGAATTACCTTGGAGACCAGATTGTTTGAAGGTGGGTGATGTCTTTTAAAAAACAAGAAGTTGGTAGAAGTGTAATTTGGAATTAGTAGAGGAGTGTGGCATGTTAAGTTATTGATCTTATCTTTGAGCAAGCTAGAGATGAAGATGTTCATAATTCTTTTAGCTGGTTACATTCCACTCATATCTTAATGGAACTTTATGTAGCCACTTTAACTAAAATTTGCAAACACCAGTGTCCTTGATGAAGACTTTAAAAGAAAATCACAATATTTACAATATAGTAGTTAAAAAGAATAAGAATATATATGTGCATGTTGATACAGAATAATGAACTAGGTAAATCTAGGGAAAAAGGTATAGAACAATGGCTATAGTTTATTTCCGTTGGTGAAAAATAAAAGTGATATATGCTTATGTATTCGTAGACTCCTTCTGGAAAGACACAAAAAAATGGGTAATGCTCTTCACAGAAAGGGATCTGGGGGACTGGAGATAGAGAAATTTTTATTCCTTCCTCAGAAATTTACATAGTCTGATATGTATATAGATACTCCAACTTTCTTTTGACTATTGTTTGCATAATTTATAATTTTCCCCATTCTTTTATTTAAGCCTCTGTCTTCATATTTAAAGTGAGTTTCTTGTAGATAGGAGATAGGATCTAATTGGGTCTTGATTTTTTTGTCCAATATGATACATTCTGTGTTCTTTAGATGTTTAATATTACTACTGATATTATTGGATTAAAATACACTATCTTGACACTTATTTTCTATCTATATTGTCTGTTTTATCTTAACTCTTTCATTTTAGTGTCTTGATTGTATTAACAATGTTTAGTTTTGTACTTTGTAGTGTTTGCTTCAGGGCTTACAAACACAGCTTTTTCAGACTTCAAAACATACCACACTTTGTAGTGTTGGAAAATATTGGCATTACTTTTCAACCTTTGATAGAGACAAAGTCCATAAAAGAGTGGCTGTACCATTTTAGTATTCCTACTAGCAACATTCCAATGATGGTGGTACAGAGTACTGAAAGTGCCATGCACTGGCAGAATAACAAACAAGTCTGTTTGGGAAGAAGTACGGCCAGAATACTTCTTAAAGCATGGTGGGCAAGACTTTGTCTCTTGTATTTTGAACATGTCAGAAAGGACTAATCCCCAGAGAAGGGCATCATGCTTGTTAAAGTGGAGAGTCAGGGGAAAAGAGAAAGATCTTCAACAAGGTGAAGATCCACACAGTGACAACAGCAATGGGTTCAAGCATAGCAGGAACTGTGAGATTGGTGCCAAACAGTGTTTTTGTTTGTTTGTTTTCTGCTGTGCATAAGTCGCTATGTCAGAACTGACTTATATATTCAGTGGCACCTAACAACAACTAGCAATATATGAATGTTCTAGTTGTTCTGTATCTTCAACAACACTTGTTATTGTCAGCCTTTTAAACTCTAGCTATTCTACTGTGTGTGTTGTTAAGTGCTGTCGAGTCAGTTTTGACTCATAGCAAGCCTGTACAAGGTTTCTGAGGAGCAGCTGGTAGGTTTGAACCATCGACCTTGTGGTTGCCAGCCAAGTGCTTATATAAAGCACATATAAAAAGCTTTATCATTTACCATGCAATATTTTGGTGTCAGATTTCTATTTCCAATTTGTGCTTTCCTGTTTTTTAAAAAAAGAATGAGCTCACTTGTGGAATATATCTCCTTGATATGTGTATGAATACATAAAATGTGTGGTATTCTGCCTTATTAATGATTCCTCCAGGAATTTGCTAAGAGTTGGAACAGTCTTTAAAAATATGTAAGTGGTGGTGTGGTGACTGTATGCTCTCGAGTCAGTTCCGACTCACAGCAATCATGAACAGGATTTCTAAGGTTGTAAACCTTTATGGGAGCAGAAAGCCTCATCTTTCTTCTTCAGAGTAACTGACAGATTCAAATTACTGGCCTTGTGGTTAGCAGCCCAGTTTGTACTCCACTCTGCTACCAAGGGTTCTTTAAAATATATAAGTACTGCACATGTATTCTTCCGAAGCTGTCAAACAATACCCATGAATATGTAAAAGGTATACGCTCCATTTCCCATTCTTGTCTTTAGAAGTAACCACTATAACAGTTTAGTGTATAACTTTGTAGACTTTTGGTATCTACTAAAATACATATTTACGCAGATACATGTATATTTATTTTGAAACAAATGAGAACATCTCAGGAACTTGCTTTTTACTATTCAAAATATGTCTTGGATAATTTTTCTTTATCTGTTACATAATAAATCAGTGTGGAGGCACCATAATTAATTTAACATGTTCTTTAAATGAACATTTAGGTTAATTATATACAAATTTTCCCCTAGCAAATATGCATCAAGTACGTATTATACGGCAGGACTTTTCTGAGCACAATAATGAACAACACACAAATGATTAACACAGAATTCCTGCCTAGAGTGTTTCCATTTTGCATATTATGTTGCAGTGAACATTGTTTTATATTTTTGCATATCAAACTCAAAAACCAAACTTACTGGGCTTCAAGTTGATTCTGACGTGGTAAATCTTTATAGAACAGAGAGATTCATCTTTCTCCCATGGAGCGGCTAGTAGGTTTGAACTGCTGACGTTGTAGTTAGTAGTCCGTCCAGTGTTTATCCTACAGCATCATCCCAGGACTCCTATTTCTGCATATACCTGAGTGGAAAATATTTCTGTAGGATTTTGTTGTTGTTCCATTATCATTTTTAAGGAGCAATCCAGCCACCCTTCTTCCAAAACAGGTTTGTTTGTTCTTCTGGCAGTCCATGGTACTTTCAATATTCATCACCAACACCATAATTCAAATGCATCAATTCTTTTTCAGTCTTATTGTTCATCTTTCACATGTAATTGAGAATACCATGGCTTGGGTCAGATGCACTTTAATTTCCAAAGTGACAGCTTTGCTCTTTAAAACTTTTTTTTTTCCCTTTTTTAATGCTTTATTGTGAATTATGTGATAGTTTACATGGGAGATCATTAGGTTTACATTCATTGTATCGTGTATCATTTCATTGCCATGGTTACAGTCCTCTCCATGCATCATTAACCAACCAAAGGGTATACACTACAAGCCTGCCCCCGCCCCCTCGTCAGCACACAGCCCCTCTTCCTCTCTGGGTCTAGAGTTCCCAGCTGCCCCATCTCTTCATGTCATCGTCTCTGCCTCCATCTCTGGTGTCACTGCTTCTCTGGGTAGGGTCCTGCTCTCTGCT
>NW_006408522.1:42929468-42942962 GCF_000296735.1 Chrysochloris asiatica
TTCCCCTTATCTTATCGGTGATGAATGTGGTCACCAATCAGAGTGTGTATTCCCATTGAGTCTTAGTCTTGGAAGGGGGTTTGCCCTGTGGGGACCCAACCACTTGCCTTAATGTCTCCTGGGTGAGCAACTTGCTTGTTCTTGTAGAAATCAGTAGGACTGCCTATTTTGTTTGGTTCTTTAAAACTTTTAATGGGGTCTTTTGTAGTAGGTGTGCCTAATGCAATACATTTTTCATTTCTTGCCTGCCGATTCCATCAGTGTTGATTGTGAATCCAAGCAAAGTACAACTTCAATCTTTTCCCTGTTAATCACTGCATTATTTACTGGTCTAGTTAAGAGGATTATTGTTATCTTTACACTGAGGTGCAATCCAGACTAAAGGCTGTATGTAGTTCTTGATCTTCATCAGTAAGTACTTCAAGTCCTCTTCACTTCCAGCAAGCATGGTTATGGTGCCATGGAGTTGGTTCTGACTCATAGTGACCTAGTATAGGGTTCCCAAGGCTGTAAATCTTAATGGGAGCAGAAAGCTTCATCTTCTCTCATGGAGAACCTAGTAGATTTGAACTACTGACCTTGTGGTTAGCAGCTCAACACAGAACCCACTACACTACAGGGCTTCTTCCAGCAAGCACAGAAACTTAAAATAGAAAAAGCAAAGTCAAAGGGCATTGTTGTTGTTGTTGTTAAGTTCCAACTCATAGTGACCCTGTATAGGGTTTCTGAGGAATGACCGATGGGTTTGAACTACCACCCTGCAGTTTAAATTCACCTTGGGGTCCAGTATTTATCTTGCTTGCCCACATCTCAAGAACAGCTGGTTTAGCAAGGCCTCTACATGTTCATGTTCTGTATTAATAACAAAAACGTAACTTCAGTCCAATCAATGTCAACAAGTGAATAGATTTTATGTCAGTATTAGAAACTTGGTCACACAGCGTGTTACCCGTCGGACTGTTAACCATAAGGTCAGTGGTTCAAACCCACTAGCATGGGAGTGGGAGATGGGAGGAAGATGAGACTGTCTGCTCCCTTGAATATTTACAGTCTCAGAAACTCTAGAGAACAGTTGGACTCTGCCCTATGTGGTAGTTATGAGTCAGAATCGGCTTGATGGCAGTGGGTTTAGATTTAGTTTTGGTTTGGATGTTGTTGATTGTTGTTATGTACTGTCGAGTCACTTCTGGCTCACAGCGATCCTGTATAGGGTTTCCACGGCTTTAAAATTTTCCAGGAGCAGGAAGCATTTTTCCTGTGGAGCAGCTGGAAGGTTTAAACCATGGACCTTGTGGTTTGCAGTCCAGTGCTTACTGTATGAAGCCATTGCGCTTCCTTTGGTTTGGATAGTCTAAAATAATTGTTTTAAGAATATTGAAATGAAATGACTTTCCAGTATTTTTCTTTCAATGGCATTGCAAACTTACTTCCTATGTTGTTATTGGTGTTAATTGCCATCGAGTCGATTCTGACCCCATAGTGACCCAGGAGCAGCTGGTGACCTTGAACTGCCGACTTTGCAGTTCAAATGACTTTGCAGTCTGGTGCATTAAGGGACAGCACCACACAAGGATAGTTTCCAACTACTATATATACATGATTATGGGTTGGTTTGGTCACTATGAGTTGGAACTAACAAGACAGCAGTAGGCTTGGGTTTGTTTTTTATCAATCCAATGAAATAGGTGAATGGAAAATCAGCCTCAAAAAAACTCAATTCCTTGACAGTTTACTTAAGGGAAACTCCATAGCCAAACACTGTTGCTGGTAATAAAAGTTGCAAGCTGTCACCGAGTTCTGCTTCCTTGGCAGTATATCTCAGTGATGCACTGATTGATAAAGACTGAGATAATCAAATCAACACTACAGGTAGTTATTCCAGAGACTTCGAAAGGATTTACATCTCAAAGCAATGTGTACTTCCTTCAGGCATGCCATATAGGAAATCATAAGATCTTGGTAAGGATTTAAAAGGAATTGAGTTATTTTTTTTTGTTAGGTGCCATTGACTTACTTCCACCTCGTAATAGCAACACTATGCACAACAGAACAAAACACTGCTAGGTCACAATTGTTATACTTGAGTCCATTGCTGCCGCCTCTGTGTCAATCCATCTTGTTAGGGGTCTTTCTCTTTTTTGTTGACTCTCCACATTTCCAAGTATGATGTCTTCCAGGGTCTTGTCCCTACTGAAAACATGTCTGAAGTATGAGACAATGTCTTATCATCCTGGTTTCTAAGGAACATTCTGGCTGTACTTCTTCCAACACAGATTTGTTTGTTCTGGCAGTTCGTGGTACTTTTAATATTCTTCTCTAACATCATAACTCAAATGCATCAATTCTTCTATGGTCTTCCTTATTCATTGTCCTACTTGCACACGCATCTGAGGCTATTGAAAACACCATGACTTAGTCCTCAAAAATGATATCTTTGTTGTTGATCACTTTAAAGAGGTCTTGTGCAGCCGATTTGCCTAATACAATACGCCCTTTATTTGTTGACTGCTGCTTCCATGAGTGTTGATAGTGGATCCAAACAAATTGAAGTATTTGACAACTTCAACCTTTTCTCCATTTATCACAATGTTATATACTGGAATTTTCATTTTCTTTACATTGAGGTACAACCCACACTGAACGCTGTGGTCAGTTAAGTATTTTAAGTCATCTTCACTTTCAGCAAGCAAGGTTGTATTACCTGCATGTTGCAGGTTGTTAATGAGTCTTCCTCCAATCCTGATGTTAAATTCTTCTTCATGTAATCCAGTTTCTTTGATTACTCGGCATACAGCTTGAATAAATATGGTCAATGAATAAATATGGTGAAAGAACACAGTCCCTTTCATGATTTTCAGCACAGCTGAAACTGCATTCACTATCCTCTTGTTCTGTTTGAATGACTACCTTTTGGTCTATGTTCAGGTTCCTCATGAGCAGAGTTGAGTGTTCTGGAATATCCATTCCTCACAATGGTATCCATAGCGATAATCGTTGTTGGTAAGTGCCGAGTCCATTCCCACTCATAGCGACCCTGTAGAGGGTTTCCAATGAGTGGCTGGTGGGTTTGAACTGCTGACCTTATGGTGCAAACTAATATTGTGGTCAAGTGCATTATGCTACCGCACCACACCAGGCCTCCATAGTGGTGGTAATAGTTATTAACTTTATAAATTTAATTATAGAGAGTAGTTTTTATTTCTTTGTCAATATTTATTGATGGCCTTTTATATTGCCTTTTATAGCATTATTACTTAAAGCAAGAATTTGTGAGGGCATCAGAACATGAATGTCTGCTATATCTACATCAATAATAATGATAGCTAACTTTTAAAATGAGAAAGCAAATGGATAGTACTAATCAAAAGCAAGTTTTACCTATTAATTTATGAGTCTTAAAAATTACTTTGCCAGGATTCAAAATTAGTATGCATTGGTGTTATCTGTTTGAAAGTTAGACATTTATGAATATAGGCAGCCTCTTTCAAATACTTTTCTTTGGCTTGAATTAACTCTTCATTCAACATTTCCTCAGCAGGGAACGATGAGTGTTCATGCTCCTTATTTTGAATTTGTGTGAGTCGTTCTATTTCCATCTGGCAGCCGTGAATGTGCTTGCTCAGATCTCCCTTTATAAGAACCTGCTGTGGGTTCTTATAAAACAAAACCTGACTGTCTGCCTCCAGTTGCCACAACTTTGGATTCACGCGGCGTTCACTGAGGCAATGCTTTCCCAAGGTGGCTCCAGTCCTTGATTGAGCACCTTGCTTTCTCTGCTTATATAGCCTCAGGTGGCCCCACTAATAGAATGCCTTTATAGGCTTGTAATCCCACCCAGTAGAGCATCCATAAGGAAACCACAGTACCAAGAGGAGGTGTGGGAGTGGGGCCATTTTTCTGGGGCTTACCAGCATCCCATAGCACACTATCTAGTTGAAGCAAGCCTCAGGGAGTACCAGAAAGGACTACTAAAGGCACAGCTGAAACTGCAGCTCGGGGTAATAATCTGCAAAGATGGAGTACCGTTCCCCCAGAATATAGTTGTTGTTGGTATCTGCTGTCTAGTCAGTCCCAACTCATAGTGACCTAGTAGGGTTTCCGAGGAGTGATTGGTGAGTTTGAACCACCAACCTTGTGGTTCAAATCAACCTTACAGTCCTACGCTTATCCTATGGCAGCACACTAGAATATAGCATAGGTACTAAATCAGAGCTCACTATATGGCAGTGAGTCCTCAATAGGAAGATTACACAGATCTGTGTACCAAAGGGTGAAAGCAAGAATGGCCCAAGGGCCACCATTAGGTGACCCACCAGAGAACTCTGCTCTGCTGAGTTGGAGGTTCTGGTTTCCAAAGGCTTGCTCTCTTGCTAGAGGCAGAGCAGGGGATCTCACTGAACTCCAAGCTACAACTGGCACCAGGGTACAGTTGGCTCTTGGAGCCCAGTGGCCAACAGGTAGGGATAAATGATAAGGGATAAGGTGATCTACTTGGGTGCCTTTTAGTACCTTGCCCAGTTGTAGCTGAGAATGAACACACGCAGCAATCCCAGACTTAAAAAGGGAATGACGACCAAGGGCTAAGAACCCTAGAAATGAATGTTGGGTCATACTGTAGGTCAACAAGATCTGCCGAGCATGAGAATATTATCGAATGGATAAAGGAGAACACATGAGTACCACTTATGGTCTAACGACCAATCTCAGTGACAGGGCTTTACAGCTCGCCCATTTCTCTTTTCTAAATTTACCCTTAGAAATAGAGGTCCATAGGAACCACAGAGGAGCTGTAACATGAACATCATCATAAACTGGTTGATAGTTTCCAGCTGCTCAACTTTAAATCCACCACCATGCTCTAAGCAGCCCAAGCTTTTCCCTCCCTCTCCCAGCCCCACCCCTCTGCTTCCCAACCGTGACTGAGGTTCCATGGAGAAACTAGAACCTGGCCATCCCGCCGATGTGGGATTCCTCTAACGGCCAACTTTGACTGTTTCCCCATGGGTCTGTCGGAAAACTTGTTATTTAAAACCCTGTGGTCTTGCAAAGGGAACGAGTGGAGAAAGTTTGCTTTCACGCCCTCAAACCCACAAACAACTGCACTTTTTGGCTTTTCACTTTTATCTCGTGTTCTTTACACAATGTGGAGGGAGATGCGAACTCGATCCTAATGTACCAGGATCTCTGGTACATTAATTGCAGTACACATAACCTACACCATCCTGCAGCTAAATTCCAGCGACACCGCGATTGGGCTCCAGGACGCTGACCTTGCCCTAGCCCCGGCAGCTTCAGTGCCCTTACTTAGGTGGTTAGGCCGTGCCTAAACACTATTCTTTTCTGAACCGGGACGCCCCTGTCACAGAAGCATGGCACCAGTGTGGCGCATTCTCCGTTCCCAAGTGCCGTGCAGGCAGAAGCCGCAAGGGCCGCAGTGCGGGTGCACGGACTGGCGGCGGAGCGAACAGTCGAGCGAGGCCCGCTGGCGCGTCATAGGGCGGCGGCGGCGGCGGCGGCGGCTTCAGTCCCCGGCTCCCGCCCGCGTCGGCCGCACGCACGCGCACTGTGCCCAGCATGAGGGTCGCTGCTCTGATCAGGTAACGCGGCGCTACAGCGGTCTTCCATGTCTCCTGCCAGTCTCCCGTCTCATCCTGTCGATCGGCGGAAGCTATCACCGCCGCTGGTGCAGAAAGAGAGGGCGACTCTGCAGGAGCTGCTTGCGGGGGACTCGGCTGGTCCTCTAGGGCACAGGAAGAGGCGGAGCTTTTAGAGATTGCCTGGCCTTTCCTGCAGTGCCACCTTAAATTTGGCTGCACGTTGGATTCACCTGGGGAGCTTTACAAATACCAATGCCTGATCTAGCCCCTGAGATACTGATCTAATTAGTCTGAGTCTAATTTTTAAAAATCTAACAGGCAGCGAAGTTTAAGAGCCTCTTTTTATCTTCACTTTACAATACCCCCCTTTCACCTTTCCTCACCTTTCTTCTAGTTAACTTCAGATTTCTTGCTCATTCCTGAGACCCCATGTCCCTCCCACACACTGTTACCCCTCCTTCATCACTGTGCCACGTGGGTGATTTGGGAGGCCAAACAGATGTGGATTACTAGTGGCCTGGATTTTTTTTTTTTTTTTTACAATTGAGGACAAATGCAGAGAAGGGGCAGCTTCCCTCATGGTGGAGAAAAAAATTTAACAGTTTATTCTTAGATCTAGATCCAGTTATCATTGCCACTAATTATTGCTTTAAAGTAATCTAAGTTAACATACTCCAATTAAAAGAAGCTGGGGATCTATAGTAATCCATCAGTGTTGTTAAGTGCTGTCCAGTCGGTACCTACTTATAGCGAATAGGGTTTGAACCGCCAACCTTATGGTTACCAGACCAGTGATTATCCTACAGCAACACACTAGGACACCATTAACCCATCATATTTGGTGGCTAAAGTAAATCTTATGACTGACAAACTAAAGACTTTTTGTTAGCCACCTTCCTGTTGCTCATCCCCACTTGTGACCCACACAAAGCAGAGTGGAACAAAACCCTGCCTTGTCCCCCATACTCCTGATTGGTTGCAGGTGGGACCGCTGTGGCCCATAGGCCTTTCAATGTCTGCTTTCAGAAGTGGATCTCTAGGCCTTTGTTCTTTTTCTGGACCCTCTGCTGAAATTGTCAGCATCATAGCTACATCCAAACATTAGCCATGAATTCAACCATATGGAAAGTGAGAATTCGATCATTGAAGTTAAGAATGTTTTAAAAAGTAAAAAATAGTTGGCATAGATTCATTTCTGACCTTGTGTGTCCGTAGAACTGTACTCCATAGAGTTGCCAATGAATGATCTTTTTTCTTTAATATCACCAGATTTTTCTCTCCAGATGCCTTTGGTGCACAGGAACTACCAGTCTTTAGGTTACCAGTCCAGTGCTTAGCTGAAACTAAAGATGCATCCATTTAAAAGTTTTGGCACTCAATATATGAAGTGAAGCCAAAAGTAGTAAGATAAGAGTTTAGATAAGATTTTATAAATGTCTTAATTCAATATTGTAGGTAACTCATTAGTCCTGACTTATTATTCTATTAAAGACTCTTGGTATAATATTTTAATCTCTTAGGTAGTGATTAAGGAGCTCTGGTAGCATAGTGGCTACCAGTCAGGCTGCTAACCTCAAGGTCAGTAGTTTGAAACTACCAGCTGTTCCACAGAAGAAAGATGAGGCTTTCTGCTCCCGTAAAGATTTACAGCCTCAGAAACCCTGTGCAGGGTCGCTATGAGTCAGAAGTAACTCCACGGTACATAACCACCATGTACTTTTCAAATGGATCATGGTAGATGATTGAGATTTTACCGAGTAGAGTCAGAGATTTCAAACAGTTGATTTTTGGGGTGTTCCTTCTAAGACATAAGTTTTATTGCAAAATTTTGTGTATACCCCGCCATGTTCTGGAAGGGTTTTGGACTGCTTTCCTTAAATGAGGATTCCTGAGGACACAGTGGGTTAATTGTTGGGTTGCTAACTAAAAGGTTGACAGTTTGAACCCACTGCCATTATGTGGGAGAAAGATGAGGCTCTCAGTCGACTTTAGTAAAGATGTACAGCCTCGGAAACCCTATGGCCTATAGGGTCACCATTAGTTGGAACTGACTATGACAGTGGTTTTCTGTGGGCTAATGTGCTAGACTGCAAGGTCTGTTTGAACCGCAGGGTCGGTGGTTCAAGTTCACCAGCCACTCGTCAGAAACCCTACACAGGGTTGCTATGGATCAGAACTGCCTCGACGGCACTAAACAACATAAACCGATATGAGAAACAAAACATAAACATAAACAAAATATGAGAAAGTATGCATAGCCCCAAACCAAACTCCCTATCAAGAATTGATTTCCACTCTTAATGACCCTGTATAGGATTTCTGAGGCTATAAATCTTTACAGGAGCAGAAAGCTTCATCTTTCTCCCACGGAGCAGTTGGTAGGTTTGAACTGCCTTGCAGTTAGCAGCCTAGGGCTTATCCTACAGCACCCTAAGACATGGGTGAAGGTAAAGATGAGACAGTAAAAATGGCTAAATATGCACAACACATTGAAAATGTTATTCTTCTTAGCTGCGGCTGCTACTGCATCGGCTCTGATTCTTGGTAGCTCCATCTGTTAGAAAGTAGAACTGCTCCACAGGGTTTTCTAGGCTGTAATCTGTAGGGAAGCAGTTTGCAGAACCACTGGATGGGTTTGAGCTGCCAAACCTTGGGTTAGCAGCCGGTTGCAAACCACTTTTCCCACCCAGGCCCATTACTTTTTAAAATACATGTAATAAAATAAAATGTATCCAGATTCTACCAACAGAAAGAGTGCTATTTATATTTTGTTATGTTTATTCTCTTCATTCTACTTTCTGTGTACATTTTTATGTAATTTATAAGTACAGATTTTATGTTTTTGCCCAGGTTTCTATTTATTATGGGATATGGCCAAACTGTTCGCAGTTTTTACAACCTTGCTCTATGGCCAAAAGCTTTGAGATTGTTGAGCAATAATAATAAAAAAATATGATAAATTTATTATTGAACATTTTCTGTGTGCCCGCCTGTGTTAAAATGTTTGTAAATTACTCAGTTAATTACTACTGAATGAATGAAAGGATACATTCCTATTTCACCCTTACAGTGAATCTCTGCATGCTGCTATTGAATCAGCCTGTAATGCAATGGTGTCCCTATGCATAACTGAACAAAACCCTGCCAGGTCTATGCCATCCCCATAATTAGTCAGGGGTAGGACCTTTGTGCTCCATGGTGTTTTCATTGGCTCGCATGCACAAGCAGATCATTGACCCTTTCTTCCTAATCTCTACCAGTCTGGAAGCTTCACTGAAATCTGTTTAGCATTACTGTTAAGTGCTGTCAGTCGATCCCAACTCATAGCGACCCTGTGTAGTGTTTCCAAGGAGCCGCTGGTGGGTTTGAACTGCCAATCTTGTGATTAGCAGTCCAATGCCCATCCTACAGCGCTACCCCGAGAGTCCATGATTATATTCAATCTGCTTTTGGGACAGGTTGGTGCCTGCACTAAAGGAGCATTGACCCAGGGCTCTCTTGTGGTAGGTGAGAATTCTACCATGTAATGTTATTGTCCTTTAGGCCAAGCATGCTCATTTCTTTATCATCACACTTAGCATTGTATCCAACACATAGTAGATGTTCCTTTGGCATCCAGTTAGTTATTGGATTGAATCTGACCAGTTTGGTTAGGCTTTTTGATTTCAGACCTCGTAGCAGTTCAGCTGTTTTGAATTTCACTCTTCCCTTTCTTTAACCTTGATTTTTGTTATCTTCATTGTTTTCTTTTACAACAAACTACAAAACCAAGGACTGGCAAAAATATTTCAGAACTTTGAGATAAAATATTCTCATATGCTGGCTGTGCTGCAGGAACCCGTGCTTCCGCAGAGAAGCTTTGGGGCCTCTCTAGACTTTTTAGAGTTATTAGGTGCTTTAGTTGCCAACCTCATTAGAGCTGGAGACTTCTATACATTCTGATAAATATTTACCTATTTCATTACTGTTGCAGATACCTCAACTGAGAGTTCCTAAGCCAAGAAAAATCAGAAAATAAATACTCTTAGGGAGTTCTAAAGGAGCTCTGGTAGCGTAGTGGTTACAAATCGGGCTGCGAGCTGCAAGATAGTTCAAAACTACCATCTGTTCCGCGGGAGAAAGACGAAGCTTTCTGCTCCCGTAAAGATTTACTACAGCCTCAGAAACCCCGTACAGGGTCGCTATGAGTCGGAACCGACTCCACGGCACGTAACAACAACAACAAGGCTGTTCTAATTTTTCATTTAATAAAAACAAAAAAAGGTTGCCTGTGAGTTGACTGACTCATGGAAATCCCATGTGTGTCAGGGTAGAACTGTCCCATGAGGAATCCTTGGGGAAATGCTGTTGTTATTGATAGGTGCCATTGAGCTAGTACCAGGTCATCGTGATCTTATGTACAACAACAGAATGAAACAGTGCCCGAGCTACACCAACCTCATAGTCGTCGTTACGCTTGAGCCCAGTGCTGGCTGCCACTGTACCAATTCATCTTCTTGGTGGTCTTTCTCTTTTTCACTGGCTTAACATTTTGTCAAGCATGATGTCCTTCTCCAGGGACTGGTCCCTCCTGATAATGTGTCTGAAGTCTGAGAGACGAAGTCTGGCCATCCTGGCATCTAAGGAGCAGTCTGGCTATACTGCTTCCAACACAGATTTGGGAAAATAGTGAGATTTAATAGAAGTTGGGGAAGACTTCCTTGGGGGGTGGGTATCAAATATAAAGAGCGGGAAGGTAGACTCTGTCAACCTTTACTTTGCCCTTGCATTCTCTCTCCTTGTAAAGTTCTGGCATCAAAGGTGTTACTGTTGGGCTTTGGAAATATCAGATATTGAAAACAAAAGTTGAAGGCTAAAAGGTCAGCTCCTAAGATCACTGGTTTCTTTCAGTTTCTTGGGCTATGTATAGCTGAGTCATTGCTTGTGTGGAGGACATTTGCAGATATTAACCAAAGATTGGAAAGAAGATAAGTAAACAGAAGGAAAACAAATAGGAAAAGAAGAGAGGCAATGATAAAAGAAAAAACATCTATAGTAGGAAGTAAGTGTCCCAGTCAGTTTTGACCTGTATAGGGTTTCTGAGGTGTGACTGGTAAGTTTGAATGATGGACATTTTGGGTAGCAGTCCAGTACTTATCCTACAGCACCACACCAGGACTCCATAATAGGTTGTTGTTGGTGTTAAGTGCTGTGGAGTTGGTTCTGACTTAGTGACCTTGCATAGAGTTTCTCAGGAGTGGCTGGTGGGTTTGACCTGCTAACTTTGTGGTTATCAGCCTAATGCTTACCCTACAGCACTATACCAGGAATCTATAGTAAGATGTAGGAAGTAGTAGAGTGTTAAACCAAAATCCCATATAGATTGCCATTCTACCTGGTCATAGGTAAACTACCATTTGTCTTGACTAAGTGATTTGCTCCTGCCTTAGATAGATTGTTGTTGTTAAGTGCTGTTGAGTTGGTTTTGAATCATAGCGACTCTATATAGGTTTTTTTTTTGAGGAGTGTCTGGTGAGTTTGAACTGCCAACCTTACAGTTACGTGTTCATCGTACAGTGCCACCCCAATACCAGAATTTAGAAGTTCTTTTCAATCTGTTATTAGATATATGACAAAGTCTGCTTATGCCATTATGTATAAAGGTAAGTAAAAAAGTTTTACTACTATGGTTATAGTCCATCCACACACAAGTGTATTAGAAACAAAATGTGTGTAAACATATCTCTGTGATCAGTGGATGACGGCAGAAAAGTTTTCTCATTAATACACTTGTCTTAGTCTCCTTAGGGTACCTTCAAGAAATAGGTCCAATTAAAATAGTAGCTTCCAAAGGCATCTGCTGAACCAGTTAAATTTAAGGCACAGAATTCAGCTCAGAAGGTTATCATGGTATATTTTGGAGCTCCAAAGGGATAATCTTGATAGGTTTTCTTGAGGGACAGGATGATCACGGGGTCTTATTATGAAGAAGCTGTAAGAAAATTGAAAACTGTTGGTGAGAAAAATACCCAGAAAGTTGCACTGAGGAATTTTTCTAGGGCTATCCTGTGAGAATTTTGTTGGAAAACCTTACCCCTTAAACCTACAACCCTCCTTTAGATTTCTTATTGTTCCTCAAACTCAAAGAACATTCCAAAGGGACATGACTTGAGTCCCTTAAGAAAGCCAAGACTGCTGTTCTGATGTGATGTAGACGGATGATCATACTGTTCTTCAGGGTAGGGTTAGGGAGACGGAAGCAGCCCCTTCAGAAGTGTGTAGACCTAGATGGAGGGTGTGTCGAGGAACAATAGCTTCACATTTTGATATTTTTGTTTCATTAAAGTTTCTGTAATTTTGTACTCATACTTTTGACTTAACCTTGTATTTGTGGCTGTGTGTGAATGTGTACCTGTGTATAGATGGGTGAACCACTGATGGCTAACTTTATTGGTATAATTCAGCACTTCTTTTTCTATCTCTTCAGAAGTTAAACTCACAAAGACTTAAAACTGCCATTGGATTGGATCTCAAATCGTTCATTTGATCCCTTAATTGGTGATGACAAATAGTCATTAGATTTGTAAGAGTTGAGCAGAATAAATGCTTTTCTACTTTTTCATGTCAAGGATACATATAATAAGTGTTTAGTTGGAATATAAAATTAAATCATTTTATGTTTATATTATATATTTGCATACTGTATACTGTACTTCGCGATCATGTTATCAGGAGGACCAGTCTCTGAAGAAGGCATCATGCTTGATAAAGTGGAGAGTCAGCGAAAAAGAGGATGATCCACAATGAGATGGATTAACATAATGACAACAGCAGTCAGCTCAAACGAAACAACAATTGTGAGGATGGCACATGACTGGGCAGTGTTTTGTTCTGTTGTGCCTAGGCTCACTATGAGTTGGAACTGACTCAATGGTACCTAACAACAACAACATACATTAAGTAAAGCCACTAAGTATAATTGCATATTGTGCATTAAGTAAAGTCACTACCACGAACCAAAAGTTATCAATTTTACTTAGAAAGTTCCTTTTTATAATGGCATATAATTTCATAAGCTTATGATTTGGAAATTACAAGTGTGCTTTTGGCATTCTAACTATGAAGCAGTCCCTCAAATAGTCTGAAATGGTGATTAAATAATTTATTGTATATTTAGATACAATTAATCTATTGACTAATATAGTTTGTTTGTTTATTTTAGTGGTGGGAAGGACAGCTGTTACAATATGATGCAGTGCATTGATGCTGGGCATCAGATTGTTGCTCTAGCAAATCTAAGGCCAGCAGAAAATCAAGGTAAGTGCATGCCATTATTGGGGAATTTTCTAAAAGACTTAGACTCAAATTTTATAATTGCATGTATATTGTATAAGGGGACTTCAAATAGTTTGTGGGAAAATTACATTACTTTCAAATCCATTTTCCATGAACTTTTTGAAGCTCTCCTTTATGCTGTGTGTGAAAGTAGGAAGACAAAAAAATAATAATAATAGTGATGATGTCTAGCACCTACTAGATGCTAGGAGTTCTGGTGTGGCACTATAGGAGAAGCCCTGGACTGCTTACTAAAAGGTTGGTGGCTTAAACCAACCTGCCACTTCGAGGAAACCCTCTACAGAGTCTCTGTTAGAACTGACTTGATGATATTTTAAAACAACAACACAGGTGCTAGGTTCTATTCTGTGTCTTTACTTAGATATACTTTAGTCCTCAGCCCTTAGAAAGATGCATTACTAACCTTCCTTTTTATTGCCAGGGGTCCTGAGACTGAGAGTTTAATAAGTTTGTCCAAAGTAAAATTGCTCCAACAAACTTGTAGAGCTGAGTCTTGTACTTGTAATATTATAGTAGAAAAAGCAGAATTTCCTTTCAGGTTTATGTTCTGTGAGTCAATAAA
>NW_006408522.1:42944516-42988630 GCF_000296735.1 Chrysochloris asiatica
AAAAAAAAAAAATCTGTTGAAAGTATAATTCTAGTAGAGGAGACTAGATGGCTGTGGGTTGGCAAATAGAGAGGAAGTTGGTGTTTACTAATGATTAATTGATTGGTAAAGGAAAGTATAGTGAGAAATGACTGATAGAGACAACTGCAGTGTAGAGCAAAGTTGGTTAGAGTAAATTCACAGCACTGAGCCAAGCATGGGGTTCATCCCCATCACTGGGTAAATGTGAACTTGTCATAAAATTCATAAACCACCTCTTTACATTTGGAGTAGGAACTTTGTGGCATGTTAATTGAGCTGCATCAGACCAAACTGGAGCCTTTTGCTTTTTATTTGATCTTATACCATTGTTTCCATGTAGATTTCATTAATAACAGTTATGTTGTGGTTAAGATTAAATAGGGCCTTAAAGAAAAACATTTGAAACTGATAAAATGTTTTAATCATTAGCAGGACATTTCTTGCTCAGAGCTCAAAGTTCTTTGACTATAATAATTTGATTGTGTCAATATCCTTTAAAATAAAACATTTTAAGATTCAAGCTACTTTGAGATGAAGAAAAGCTGAAGGAATGTTAGGTACTTTTGGCTATATTTCTGCTTCCTACAGGAACAGGAGGGGCTCTGGTAGCGTAGTGGTTACGAATCGGACTGCGAACCCCAAGGTCAGCAGTGTGAAACTACCAGCTGTTCCGCGGGAGAAAGATGAAGCTTTCTACTCCCGTAAACATTTACAGCCTTGGAAGCCCTGTACAGGGTCGCTATGAGTCGGAACTAACTCCACGGCACACAACAACAACAACAAGAACAGGAGTCAACATTGTGAGTGAGAATGTGATGGTGGATAGCCATAGTTTAGATTGTTGAAGGAGACTTTATGATCTTTTATCTACCCTTTTGATAGAAATATTCATGTTGAATGGAATGCTTGGACCTGCTTGGTGCATATAAATGCACACATACATATGTTTAAAATACATTGCTTTGAAATTTATTTTTAACTTAACAATGTAATACGGATATCTTTCCATGTCATTAATTATTATTTTGCAGTTGCATTTTTCAGATGTCTTCTTTGGAATACTATTCTTAGGAAATATATAGCAGGAAGAGAAAGTGTTCTGTGGCTAGTTAAATGTGACTGTTTATGATCTCTCCCCTTATTAAGACATCTTAAAGAATATCAGCATAGGAAGACCTGTTTAACATTACTTAATAATGTTAAATTAATATTAAAACTACATATTTAACATTACTTATCTCCATGTTTTATAAACTTATTTGTTCATTGTTGTTGTCGTTAAGTAGGTTCCGGCTCATAATGAGTGGCTAATGGGTTTGAACCTCTGACCTTGTGGTACAAACCAACCTTGTGATTCAGTGCTTATTCTACAGTGCCACACCAGGACTCCTATTTGATCATAGAATCTTTTATTCATCTCATACTTATTAATATCTAAAGGGATTTGTATTCTTTACAACTAACAAAAAAATGCTCTCTTCACACCTATATCCATAGCTACGTACTATTTTACAAAGTGACTACTACAGTTTTAAGGAACTCTGGTAGTGTACAAGATTAGAAGCTGGGCTGCTAACCACAAGGTCAGCAGATAAATTCTACCAGCCACTCTGGGAGAAAGATGAGGCTTTCTGCTCTTGTAAAGATTTACAGCCTTGGAAACCCTATACCTCTACCTCGGAAACCGTAAACCTTCAGTTTCAAAGAGTCGGAACCAACTCAGTGGCACACAATCACCACCACCACCACTTTTAATTTAAAGCAATTAAACCAACACTGTGATGAATATCTTTGTATGTAATCGTTACACATATTCGTGCTTTTTTTCCCCCTAAAAAGTGGAATTGGCAGATGAAGAAGTCTTTTGTACAGGTCTACTATGACACATAATGGAGTGACTATGAGTCAGAATTGACTGAAAGCAACCAGTAATACCGATATACTTTGTTGAAGTATTGAATATAAAATATATTGAACATTTACATTTACTTCTTACAAATTTTTGTCACTTATTAAGTAGAAATTTAATTAGGAAAGGTTTTATTTTCTACTAGTGTAGATGACTTCGTCTACCACTCATCTGTCAGTTTGCCATACTATGGTGCCTTTTTTGTTGTTGTAATGCTGGAAGGTATACCACTGGTGTTTTAAATACCAGCAGGATCAGAAAGAAGAGGTAGACCACTTCTGAAAAATTAGCCACTGAAGACCTTGTGAATAGCAGAGGCAGACTGTCTGATTTAGTGCCAGAAGATGAGACTCATTAAGCTAGAAGACACTAGTAGACCTGACCTCAGTGTCGTGGATGGAATACACCTTTCCAGGTCTTTATTTGGTGATGTGGCACAACTCAAAATGAGAAGCAGCAGCCGCAAACAACCATTGTAATCAGAAGGTGATATGTACCAAGTATGAATCTAGAAAAATTGGAAGCTGTCAAACTAGAAATGGAACACATAAAGATACATACCCTAGGCATTGTTGCTATGTGTAGTCAAGTTAGTTCCAACTCATAGCAATCCTGTATAGGATTTCCAAGGAACTGGGATGGGTTTGAACTGCTGACCTTATGGCTCACAGTCCAGTGCTCTTCTTACAGTGCCACACAAGGAGCCCATCCTAGGCATTCATGAGCTGAGATGGATTGGTATTAACCATTTGGAGTCAGACAATGTGGTTCACTATGCCAGGAATTATAAATTGAAGATGAATGGTATAGTTAAAAAGAATGTTTTAACATCTATGCTGAAATAGAATGCTGTCAGTGATAGAATAATACCCATACTCTTATAAGGAAGACCAGTTAAACAACTTTCAACTTTAATGGCAACAACCAACAAATACAAAGATGAAGAAACTGAGGAATTTTAACAACTTCTGCAGCCTGAAACTGATTAAACATGTAATCAAGATGAATTGGTAGTTACTAGTGATTGGAATGTGAAAGTTGAAAACAAAAGAGGGAAAATCAGTAGCTATAAAATGTGGCCTTGGTCATAGAAATGGAGTTGAAGATTGCTTGACAGAAATTTGCAAGACCAATGACTTAATTCATTACAAATATCTTTCTTCGACAACATTAATAGTGACTATACTTGTGGATCTCACCAGGTGGAATACATAGGAATCAAATCCACTACATCTATTGAAAGAAATAATGGAGGATCTCAGTATCATCAGCTTGAACAAGGCTAGGGGCTGACAATGGGACTGCTGTTGTCAAGTTGGTTTTGACCCATAGCAACCCTATAGGGTTTCCAAGGAGCGGCTGGTGAGTTTAAACTGCTGACCTTACGGTTCAAACTAACCTTGTAGTTACGTGCTGATCCTACAGCACCATACCGTTTTCATATGCAAGTTTAAATTGAAGCTAAAGAAAATTAAGACAAATTCATGAAAACCAAAATAATACCATGAGTATATACCACCAGAATTTAGCACTCATTTCAAGAATAGGGTAGGATGGGAGATTTTTGGCAAGATGGCAGGCTAGGCAAACATGCTGCACAGACCCTCTACAGCAAAGATACAGGAGACAAAATGAGGCAGACACAGAGGAAAATTCTGGAACTCTGGACTTCAGAGTAGAGGTTGGAGAAGTGGATTGAATACTTGCTAGGAGGAGAGACTGAGCTGTGTGTGGCAAAGGAGGGAGATGGACTTATGGACTAATGGCCATCCAGACATGGTGTGGTCATCTTGAACTTCATGAGCAGTTTTAGAGAGGCAGAGAGATGGTAACCTAATGGTGGGTAATGCTAGTGGTAATCTCACTATTGTGTTGTACACTATTGTGTACAACAATAGTGATAACCTCACTATTGTTGCCACGCTTGAGCCCATTGATGCTGCCACTTTCCCAATCCATCTCGCTGGGGGTCTTCCTTTTTTTCTCTGACCCTCCACTGTATCAAACATGATATCTTTCTCCAGTGACTGGTCCCTCCTGACAACATGTCTGAAGTATGAGAATAGCAACAACAAAATCTTTAATTAAACAAACTAATAAAAACTTATTGGCTACATTTACTTTTTAAACAACCATTGTATATAGTTTTAAATATATGCATGTAACTGTATCTGCCTCTTGCAACAGAAATAAGTAGAACTGAGACGAACTGGATGCAACTAGGGACAAACATTCAAGTCTTATACTTTATTTTACTGTAAAAAATGCAGAAGCTATATGATTGTTCTTTAAAAAGTTCATGGAAAATGGGTAGTGTGAAAAAATGATGCATGAATTTCAAAAATTTTTTGCACCAAAATAAAATTGTACTAATTTGTTAGAATATGTCTGAAAGGACATAGTTTGAAGCACTAAGAAGGATAAGATATTAGTTTGGAAAAAGCCACTAATTGAGTAACACGAATTCTACTAAAATTGAAGCCAGAACAGCGTTACATTTATGGTGATGCTTTGATGCAAGATTGTTGTATCATTGGTGCTTTACAAAAAGTTTATGGGGCTAATACTTCCCCCTCACCCCCCAAATCAGCAGCTTACAAATGGATAACATTTTAAGAAAGGGCGAGGCAGTGTTGAAAGTGGAAGGACACAGTAACAGTCCATCCACATCAATTTGAGATGAAATGATTCATCTCGTTCCTGCCCTAATTGAATAGGACCCATGATTTATAGCAGACACAATAGCCAGTACCGTAGGCATTTCAAGTGGTTCAGCTTACACAATTTTGACTGAAAAATTAAAGTTAAGTTGAGTAACTTGTTTGATGGATAACAAAGTTTCTGCTTGATGGATAACAAAGCTGTTGCACCCAGATCAGCTGCAGCCTAAAGCAGAGCTTTCACTAGAAGTTTTAAACCAGTGGGATTAAGATCCTAAAGCATTTTCTGGAAAAATCATAGCAGAAGGTGAAATTGGCTTTACCAGTACTATTCGGAAGACAAAGAACAATCAAAGCAATAACTTCCAAGATGTGGATGTGGTTCAGTCAAAGCAAAAGTGGACTGGCAAAGAGCAAGGGCAATGGCAACACATTTTTTTTTGATGCTCAAGGAAATTTGCTTGTTGATTTTCTGGAAAACTAAAGAAAAATTGTTGTTAAGTGCTGTCAAGTCAATTACAACCCATAGCAACCCTACATAGGGTTTCCAAGGAGCAGCTGGTGAGCTTGAACTGCTGACCTTGTGGTTCAAACCAGGACACCAAAGAAAGATAACATCTGCTTATTATGAGAGTATTTTGAGAAAATTATCCAAAGCATGAGCAGAACACCCAAAGAGCTTCACCTGAGAGCCCTTCTCCAACATAACAAATGTTCCTGCTCATTCCTCTCATCAAACAAGGACAATTTTATGTTTCAATGAGGCATCGTTAGGCAGTACAACCTTGATGTGGTTCCCTCTAACCTCTTTATGTTTCCTAATCATAAAACAATATTTAAAGGACACCCATTTTTCTTCAGTTAATAATGTAAAAAAGATTGTGTTGGTAGGGTTAAATTCCCAGGACCCTCAGTTCTTTAGGAATGACTTACAAAAGTGCCTTAACTTTGATGTAGCTTTTGTTGAGAGATGAAATTTATGTTTATATTTTAATGTCATTTTTCCACAGCTTTTTTGAAGAATCCCTTATAATATGCTACATTTTTAATTTCTTTGTTTACTATGATCCAAGCAACATAACTTAAATGAACTTTCAAATCCATATTCTTTTGCATTCTCTTTTATTGATGATTTCCACTGTAATTGTTGCAGTTGGGTCAGATGAACTGGATAGCTACATGTTCCAGACAGTGGGTCATCATGCCATTGACTTGTATGCAGAAGCTATGGCTCTTCCCCTCTATCGCCGAACTATACAAGGAAGAAGTGTGGATACTGGACAAGTGTACACCAAATGTGAAGGAGATGAGGTGGAAGATCTTTATGAACTTTTGAAGCTTGTTAAGGTATGCAGAATGATGAATGACATTTTCTGAATTTAATGCGGGGAATATAAGTAACAAATACCTTCCAACTGTTAGTAATCTACTTATTCTTTGGAAAGATATTTTGTTTATTTCTAGGTAGAGAAAGCTGTTAATATATCTTTATATTGAATGGTATGTAAAAATAAGATATCATATAGTTTGACATTCAGTATTGTCTAATGATACTATACTAAACCTTTGTTGTTGTTGTTGTTGTTGTTGTTTTGATGATGATATTAGATTGATGTTCATTCAGTCATTTTTCCAACAAATTATTTCTGAGTGCCTAGTATGTGCTGGTGTGGCACTGTGGGTTAATGTGCTAGACTGCAAAATCAGTTTGAACTACAAGGTTGTTGGTTCAAGCTTACCAGTCGCTCCTTGGAAACCCTCTACAGGGTTGCTATGGGTTGGAATTGACTCAACGGCACTTAAAAACAACAACAACAACAACAAAAAAAAAAACAACAACCAGTATGTGCTTAGTATTATTGTTTTATTTCATTTTTACATGAATTTTTGAAGCACACTTGTAGTTCTAGGCACTAGAGATTTGACAATTAATAGTTCAGTTGCAACTTACTTTCTAGTGGGAAGAGATAGATGTTAAAAAGACAAATAACATCCTTGGTTGTAAAGAATATTGTTGTTAAGTGCTGTCAAGTCGTTTCCGACTCATAGTGACCCTGTATGGGGTTTCCGAGGAGCATCTGGTTGGTTTCAACTGCCAACCTTGTGGTTCGCAGTCCAGTGCTGATCTTGCAGTGCCATGCCAGGAGTCCAGACTGAAGGTGATGGTAAATCATGGCAGGGAATGTTCTAGATGGTAGTCAGACAAAACCTTTCTGACAAGGAGCAGACGTAACAAAGTGAGAGACTGACCCTTGCTTAAATCAGGTAGAAGAAGTATGAATTAAATACTTAAGTCACTTATATAATAGAGATTGGTGGCCATTGTAGAGTCATTGCAAATTTCTCTGGACAGACAATTTAGGAGAGCATGTGGGACTCCTATTTCTAATAGATACTATCTATACTCAGTAAGTGTTAATTCATGGAAATGATTTTATATATTAAGTTCAGTATCTTTTCAGTCTCATAGAAACCAACTATTTGAATACAGTTGAGCATTCTTCTTTCCAAATGTGAATTCTTATCTAGTTGGCCACTGTACCAATTCATGTAAGAAATATTGGATAAAATAGAGAATGTAAGCCAATACTTCCCAGAAGTCTTTGCATTTTTCATACAAGAAAGGAAGGAAGATTGCTGCCTCTACCTCTACCAAGTGGCGGCATTTCATTTTCTTACTCTGAGCAAAGTTAAGCCTTTTCAGCAGTTATGTCATGAACCGGAATCATGAAAATTTGCAGTCCCAAAAATAGCTACTTTGGTGCTACATTTTAAATGTGGTGCTGATCAAACTTTATTATGAGTTAAGGATTTCTATTTAAATAATATATTAAGCTTTCAAACTATTCTAAAGTTTGTTTGATTAATATATTTATTTTATATGTTAGAACAGTTTTGTTTTTTCTTGGCATTAAATTTTAAAAAAGGATGGAGAAAACACCTTCCGAAGTTCTGTAATTTGCTAGTTAGTCATAGCAAGCATATGAAATAGATATTTGCAAAGGAGGTTGTAGGGATCTGATTTCTTCTTTTGGGGAAGACACATGCTAACAACAGTTATTTGGATTATCAAACAAAGGGAAAGGCATAAAAAAGAACAGCACATTATAGTCTTTTCTTAAAGGTGCAGGTAAGATCTTTATAGTGTTCATTTTGATACATCAAATTAAGACTTTTTACATAAACCACTATTACCAGGAGGTAGGATTTGCACAAGAATTCCACTAGAAGTAATTGAGTTGCTTAAAAATCTCAAACTTGATAACTTTGGAGAAGTTTTGTGATAATAACAGCCTTCTAAGAAAAGGAAAGATAATAAATTACTAATCAATTTAATTAAAAATGGACAGATTAGTAGTAATTAAGATGAAATTTCCCTTTCAACCCATGCTGTCTTTGGAGAAATGGATGCTTTGCCATTATCTTTATAGTAACCGTCAGTTATGACATAAATTAATGCTAATGTTAAATCTTGACAACTTCTGCTTTGGAAGTTCATACATGATAATTATAACTGTAGCTGAAAGAGATGTTATCAAGTTGTCTGGGACTAAATAGGTCCTTCTTTTCCTGTGCAGAAATATTAATTTTACTATAGGATATTTTAAAGACATAAATATCAGAAATATACTGCTTTTATGGAAGAGATTGTATAACCAGGCTTTTATAGTTAAATCCATTTATGAAATGCTGGTGTGATGATTCCAATAGAGGACTTACATATTCTAATGAATAATTGAGTAATTATGGGAAAAAACGAATCTAGAAGAGCTATAATTCTTCAAGTTAGTCTTCATTCATTCTAAGAGAAAGATAGGACTGTGGTGTTTTGTTTTGTTTTTTGTAATCCTTTGAATATTAATGGAGCATTGAAAGCATTTAGATTCAGTTTCTTTTAAACATTTATTTATAACAGGTTGCAGTTTTGTGACTTTCATGTGTAAGTCAGTCTTTTGTTTTTGTAGTTCTTTTTTCCTTTGAACATTAGAGTTACTATTTGTATTAAGAATGTTCTCTTTGCAAAGAGTTTAATTTACTAGTTAATGAAAAAAGTAGAAAAACTTAGAAAACTTACAGAGTTACAAATTTAGTACATTGTAGAAGTCATGAAAACTGATAGAAATATAAAAAGTCTGTATAGCACATAGATTACTGATAACTGTGTGGAATTTGAAAGACACAGCTCAAGCTTTTTGTAAAACATCTACTTTTCATATTGTTGTTATGTTCCGTAAAGTTGGTTCCGACCCATAGCAACCCTGTATAGAGCTTCTGAGGAGTGGCTGGTGAGCTTGAACCGCCGATCTTGCGGTTCAAACCCACTTTGTAGTCCAATGCACACAGCACCACACTAGGACTCCACTTTTTATATGTTGTTGTTGTTATGTACCATGGAGTTGGTTCCAACTCATAGTGACCCTTCACGGGGTTTCCGAGGCTGCAAATCTTTATGGGAGCAGAAAGCCTCATTTTTCTCCAGTGGAACAGCTGGTAGTTTCGAACTGCCGACCTTGAAGTTAGCAGTCCGATTCGTAACCTCTATGCTACCAGAGCTCCTTCTACTTTTTATATAGATAGTATTAATTTTTATTGTTATTGTTAGGTGTCAGCTAGTCAGTTCCTGCTCATAGTGACTTTATGTACAACAGAATGAAATACTGCCCAGTCTTGCGCCATTCTCACACTTGTTACTATGTTTGAACCCATTATTGCTGCCATTGTGACAAACCATCTCATTGGGGGATCTTCCTCTTTTTAATTTATCCTTCACTTTACCAAACATGATATCCTCTACCAGGTACTGGTGCTTTCTGACAACATGTCCAAAGTACACGAGGCAATGTCTCACCATCCTGGCTTCTAAGGTGCTATTGGGCTGTACTTCTATCAAAGCAGATTTGTTTGTTCTTCAGGAAGTCAATGGTACTTTCACTATTCTTTGCCAACATTCATAATTCCTTATTCATTGTCCAGCTTTGCAATGCATATGAGGTAATTGAAAATACCTGGCATGAGTCAAGGGCATCTTAATCCTCAACGTGACATCTTTACTATTTAACTCTTCAAAGAGGTCTTTTGTAGCAGATTTTCATAATGCATTACAGTGTTTGATTTCTTGACTGCTGTTCAGTGAGTGTCTCTGGAATTCAGATCATTTGCAAGTTATTCCTTTTCATGATATCCCACATAAATCTCAGGTTTCCTCCTATCTTTTTTTTTTAAAGATTGTTCTTCCAGTTTATTAGTATTCAGAGTTTTATCTTCAAGATCACAAATTTGAGTTCTTATTGATTCAAATCTATACCTTTGCTCATTCAATGTATTGTCCATTTCTGAAATCTTAGTATTAGTCTTCTGGATTTCTATTTCTAGGTTTTGAATTGTTTCAGAATTTGCAGTTATCTTGTCTGCTTGTTCTTGTAGTGTTTTCCTAAATTCCTTTAATATTTTTATTGTGTTCTTCTTGCTTTCCTCAGTCTTTCTGTCAATGCATTGAAGGTTCCTAAATATTATTCTTTTGAATTCTTTCTCAGGTAGTTCCATTACCTTTTCTTCCTCAGAAATGCTTTCTAGCTCTGCATGTTGATCATTTGTTTGAGCCACTCTATCTTGTTTCTTTGTGTAAACTAAACTCTTCAGTTTTCTTTGCAACATTTTGGTGTCGTTGTATTTAATTGATGGTGCATGTTGGTGTGTTCTTAGGTTCTCACCAACTGCCTTCTGGTGGGTGTGCATATAGACTAGAAACATGTGCACTGTTTTCTGTTCACCATTCATGCAGCTCAGCTTAGGGTGTGTTTAGCTGATGTTGTCTGATCTCTACTGTTGATCAGGTGGCACAGGAGTTGGTATTGGCTCTTGTCCAGTGGGTGGAGCTGCAGAGGCCACATGCCGTCTCCAGTCAGGTGGGCAAGAGGAGAAAACACATACAAGGAAATAAAAGAGAAAAAACAATCAAAAGCAAAAACAGTATAATAAAGGAGAGAAAAAGAAACAGCATAGCCATCTTGAACTTTTGCCAGCAGCTCTGGAAAGAGAGAGTGACGGATGGTGGCCTGATGGTGCAGATTCACATGGATGATAGAAAAGGTGAGATTCCTTCTTGCTCCTTTCAATAACAGAGGTGAGGCTGGTCCCCACCCTTATCTACCCCCAGCAGACCTGATCTTGGGAGTTTGGAGCCACACAGTTTAAGCCAGTGTGAGGTGGGTACCCACTGAGCCACCTTGACGCCTGGATTCAGGTGGGCTCTGCTCCAGATCTACAGAATCCGGAGTCTCCAGGCCAGAATTAGACTAGCAGAAACCTTCATAATTAGCCACTCTGCCCCTAGTTACCCTCTAGCTCTGACAGAAAATGAAACTACAACCTGAAGGGCCTCCACGAGCCACTATGTTCAGAGTGGGTGCCCTGCACGTAGACAACACCTAGACCTATAAGAACTCCTTCTAGGGATGGGAACTCAGCCATCACATTCCTCCCGTACCCACAACGTGAGTTCCCTGGTCAGCAGTAACCCATGACATAGCTCTCAGCATCACACAACACACAAGCCACCATAGAAAGATAAACTGATAGTGTTTTTTTTCTTTGCAGTTTCATTAATTTTCATCAATATTAAATCATCACACTAGTCCTCATCTGGGTTGATTTTGACATATAGACAACCTGTATTATTTTTTTAAAATGTAGTAATTTTCAAATTCTGTGTATTTTTTTTTTCAGTCAGATAGGCAGTATAATATTTACCCAAGCATACATAAAAGCATTCTCTCATCATTAAATGTACTTAGGGATCATCACAATCTATTAAGCTACTTCTTACTGGGCCTGAAACCTTCCTCTTTCTGTATTCACCCATTATAAGTATCTTCAAGAAACATCTATAGAGAGAGTTCTCTTAGGTCCTTGCATTGTAAAAATGCTTCTGTTCTACCTTTGATTAATACATTTGTTGGATTTAACATTTTAGGTCAAAATTTAGTTTTCTTCAAATCATTGAATATTTCTCTTATTCACACCCATAGCGACCCTGTATAGAGTTTATGAGGAGCAGCTGGTGAGCTTGAGCTGACGACCTTGCAGTTCAAAGGGCTTTGCAGTCTGGCGCATTAACCCACAGTGCCACACCAGGGCTCCAGGGAAGCCAAAGAAGCCTACAAAAGGGACATTAAAAAAGGTGTGATAGGGTTTAAAGATATTATATAAGTATATAAATATAAGGCTTTTAAAAGTTTGCAGAAATTTTCCATGATCTAAATTCCATTTTTCCTTGAACTTTTAGAAGGTGCCTTATATGTGCCTTGAATTATGTTGGTTCCAGACTTTTTTTTTTTTTTTTAATTATTCAGCTTTCACTGGGTAATATTGATAATTAAAGTAAATTACTACAAATACAATGATCTTAGATTTTGCAGTATTCTATTTTTATTGCCTCTTTAGTATATTGTTGTTGTTAAGTTCCATCGAGTCGATTCTGACCCATAGTGACCCTGTATAGGATGTTATAAAAGATACTTTCATATCAGTCTGACTTCATTTAATCAAGATTAGCTCCTGACACATTTTGTTCCTGGTGGTCCTATGCATTGGAATCAATTCCATTGCAGTAGATTTTTGGGGGGTCTTTTCAATTGAACATTTAACATTTTCTCTATGAAATTATATAAAATACATACCAAGTAAAAATTTTTGTACTTATTTTGTGACTAAATAATTGTAACTATCATGGATTCACACAAGTAAGCAAAACACATGATACTAATATGTTTTAGCATGATAATAATGTATGTGGATGGGATTTGAATTATAATAATTACACTGGAAAATTATTTACTTGTACATCAAGCAAAATATAATGTCTTAATATGTTCTGTAGCCTTTTGGGCATTTCATCAGAGTGGCCTGGCTGGTGGCCGACAAATTAATTGATCCCTTCTACTCTCCTTATGGTCTCCCTCCAGTGTCTCACCCTCTGTAATTTATCCATCAAACTCCTGCCAGGTGAATTTTTGTAAGATACAAATCGAATCACGTTTCTTTCTTTATCAGAAATCTTCATTGTTTACCATTGGTTCATTTGGCTTTCCACAATATAATTAATTTTTATATTATATTATAAATATATAATTATATATTTAAAGTCATTTAAAATAATAATTATTGTGCTTTTATATTTGTCTTGTGGGTTTTTCTTTGCTTATTTGTTATCTGCTATTTAAAGATTATAGGTACTTTGAGGACCAGAAAGTTTCCGTCATTCTCCCCTACTCCTACCACCTCACACAAAGCTTAGATTAGAACATTCATTGTGTTGAACTATATTTCTCTGGAACTCAATGATCTTATCTGTAAACTGTAGAGATATATCTTTCTTTTTGTCTTGTTCATATGTTTTGAAAACAAATGAGAAGATACATCAGAACTTACTTAGATTTCTAGAAAGAAAAAAAGTAAATTAGTTAGATTTTTTTTTCCCTTAGCCTGTTAATCTCATGCCATTTTCATGTCTCTCCTGTATTCCTTGTTGTTGTTAGGTGCCATCGAGTCGGTACCGACCCATAGCAACCTTATGCACAGCAGAATGAAATGCTGCCCAATTCTGGGCCAACCTCACTACTGTTTCCATGCTTGAGTCCATCGATGCTGCCACTTGGCCAATCTATCTCATTATTCCTTAGCTTCCAAAATAATCCAGTAAAGTTAATATCATTTTTTATTGCATATAAATTTCCATTATCACATTAATATTAAGTAGTAACTATGAGTGGGCATTGAGAAGAGTGTAATTCCTCTTAACTTTATTAGTAGCTAATATAGAAAAGAGAAAAAATGATAATCATTCAAATCGTGAAAGAGATCTTAATGGGGGCAATTTTATATTATATATTGGACTGAAATTATCCTTCTAGATTTGTTGCTTATGATTTTTGGCCCACTTCCAAATTTTAAAACTCTTTCAATTAGGTGATATACTCTTCCAAGTGGTATATGGAATTAATTGTTGTTGTTTTAATCTAGTTTCTTACATGAGTAAATCAAGGCATAGATCATTTCAGAAGAAGATAAAGAACCAATAACAAAGATTCTGATTAATAGATGCTTTCTTTTCATTAAAGATTATTTTGGCATTTATTTGTGTATTCACTCATAATTATTCAACTCAGCCTATCTTTAAAATCTAATCAGTGTATTTTCTATGAATTAATTTGTAAAAAGTCTGAAAGCAAGGTCTTCCATTTGAAAGTCCAATGAATTGAGTTTAGAGTATGTAGGGTTTTCAAAGACTAAAAGCATTGTGTTAGGAAGAAAAAGAAAGAAAGAAGGCAACAACTCCTTGAATGTCTCTAGGTAGTAGAAGGGGTGGGGTGTATGAAAGCAATTAGCTTTCAATACCAATAAAGTCATACTGTAGGTAGTCAGAGTGTTTACAGAGCTGCAACTGTGTAGTCACTTTGTGTACTTGTACACACTGGGTGCTCAAGGAGCAGTTGTTGAATTAAACTTAACTGAACAATGTTAAACGTATATAACTTGGACAAAGCACTAATACTGATTTGTGTAGATACCTATAATAACACATTGACAAATATAAAGAGGCAGAACCTATTTATCAAAATTGAATTCCCTTCCGTGTGCAGAATTCTTTGCTACCTACTATAGGATTGATTTTTGAGCCAATGAAATGGTCTGGACTATTTCAAGATAGTCCATAATGGACTTTTTCGTAGGTGGTGATTTTGCAGGGAGCTGGGATTGAGAGTAAGAATCATCATTTGATAACCCAAAGGCTTCCCTTCTGTGCCTTCCACAGTTTAGCTTCTTTATGCATTCATTGGTGTCATAGCCATTTTTGTGACGTCCTGAACCCTCATCCACCTTTTGCTGATTTGAAACACTCATGCAGGTTGGACTTGGACTCAGGAAGCTAATAAGAATTAGGCTAATAAACTTCACAGTTTCTGTATTACCTTTATTGATATGACTTTTCTATCCAAAGTCTTTTTAATTCCCACCAAGTGATTGGGTGGGACCATGCAAATGAGGTGTATAGGACTGTAAGGCTGAGTTGGATTAATTTTGCCATTCAGTTAGGTCAAAAGGAACAATCTCAGAAGCAGGGGCAGATGCTCCTAGGACCATCAAGAAGGAATAGCATGAGTAGAGCGTGGGCTCCCTACCTAGAAAAGCGGCAACAGCAGAGGCCCTGCCTTGGAGAAAAAGACCAGCTTTAGGCTCTAGGCCCATAAACTGAATAAAGCTGAGTGCCTACCGGCTTGCAGAATAAGTCCTTTGGGCATTCAAAAGGACTGACTAAAAGAGTTTGGTAACACTTTGTGGAGCAGGGCAGAGGCCAAGGGGCCCCATGGCTACTAAAGACAAGAGTGAAGCTTGCCAGCAGTATGACAGACAAGAGGCATTCCTGACTGGAAAACTGGTGTGTCCTGAGCTTTTCTGATCCTGTTCACTTTTCTGATCCTGTTCACTTCCCTAATAAGCCTCATAATCGTGAGTATTGTTATGAGTTCAGTTCCCCCAGCTTGAGAAATGCTGAGCGTGTTCTTCCTTTTTGGTTTTCTGAGTCCAAACCTTAGCAAAATTTGTTGTAATATTTGGCTTTATCTTTTCGAGCTGATCTTTGAAATTTTCTGTTCAGCCCTTGGACCTCCTCATTTCTTCCATTTGCTTTACCATCTCTATGCTGGAGAGCAAATTTCAGTGTCTCTTCTAACATCTATTTTGAACTTTTCCTTCTTTCTTGTCTTCTCAATGACTTTTTGTTTTCTTCATGTATGATGTTCTTGATGCCATCCCACAACTCTTCTGGTCCTTGGTCATTAGTGTTTAATGTATCAAATCTGTTCTTCAGATGATCTCTAAATTCAGGTGGCATATATTCAAGGTCATATTTTGGCTATATTAGACTTGTTTTCATTTTCTTCAGTTTCAGTTTGAATTTGCATATGAGTAATTGATGGTCTGTTCCACAGTCAGTCCCTGACCTTGTTTTGACTGATGTTATGGAGATTTTCCATCGTCTCTTTCTGCAGATGTAGTCAATTTGATTTCTATGTATTCCATCTGGTGAGGTCCATGTGTATAGTCTTCTCTTATGCTGTCTAAGGAAGGTATTTGAAATGAACAAATCATTGATTTTGTAGAATTCTATCATGCATTCTCTAGCATCATTTCTATCACCAAGGCCATATTTTCCAACCACTGATCCTTCCTCTTTGCTCCCAGCCTTTGCATTGCAATCACCAGTAATGATCAATACATCTTGATTGCATGTTTGATCAATTTCAGATTGAAGAAGTTGGTAGAATTCTTCTATTTCATCCTCACTGGCTTTAGTGGTGGTGCGTAAATTTGAATAATAGTGATCTGGATATGTTCTTTTTGACAATGAATGCCACACCATTCCTCTTCAATTTGTCATTTCCGGCATAGTTAACCCTGTGGTCATCAGATTAAAAAATGGCTCATCTTCTTGCCTTTTCCTTAACAGGTACTCCAAATGTATATGTTATATATTTGCTATTGAAATGTCTTTGAGGATTGATACCATGATACCATATCACACAATCCAAGTTAACAAGGATTGAAGGGTGATATTTTTCTCAAGACTCAGTATTTGTAATAGTTTTGCCTTGCCATAGCTGTTAGAAAGTTTTTATTATATGGATTGGGTAAACCATGTGACTGGTTAATTCTGTTAATTGTTAGAAAACCCAGAGCCTTTTTATTTTCCCCTAGTTCTTTTTAGTTTTGCTGTAACTGTATTTGCTTTTGTTTATGTAGCACTATCTGCTAGACAGCAGTCGTGGTGACTCAGTGGTTAAGCACTCAGCTGCTAACGAAAAGGTTAACCTACCAGTTGCTTCCCAGGAGAAAGATGTGGCACTCAACTTCTGTAAAGATTTACAGCCTTGGAAACCCTAAGGAGGAGCAGTTCTTCTTTGTCCGATTGGGTCTTTGTGAGTTGGAATCAACTCTTAGGCACCTGGTTTGCTTTTTTTTTTTTATTTGCCAGCCACTGATCTAAGCTCTTTGCATATATATTCGAATTTATTCTCGCATCAACTCTGGTTTATTATTCTTAAATTGCATTTAAGTAAACTGAAACGCAGATAATGTAAGTAACTTATCCAAAGTTGCACAGCTAGGAAGTGACAGAGCTCGTACTTTTAATCCAACATTTCACTGCTCCTAGCATTGCATTTAATTAGGGCCTATAACATTTCACTGCTTCTAGCATTGCATTTAATTAGGGCCTATATTGTTGTTATATGCCGTGTAATCAGTTTCGACTCATAGCTACCCTGTACAGGGTTTCCGAGGCTGTAAATCTTTACAGGAGCAGAAAGCCTCATCATTCTCCCGCGGAACAGCTGGTAGTTTCGAACTACTGACCTTGAGGTTTGCAGTCTGATTCGTAACCACTACGCTCCCAGAGAGCTCCTAGCGCGCCTATATTGCTATGTAAAAATACATATGTAAATTAACAAGGCATGTGGTTTAATAAGGCGAGGTGGAGTTATTAAGTCCAGGATCAAAGTGGCCTGTACTTGATCCCAGTTCATTCCAGAATTTCCAGAATAATCTTAGATCAATGCTACTTGAAGTGTTTGTAACAGGTGTAAAATGACATATTTGTAAATAAGCATTTAAGACTTTTCTCGAAAGAATCTGTTTACACTAATAATAAAAGTTTGGCCTCATATTTTATAGTATTTAAAATTTTCATTTTCGCTACATTTTATATTTATTGTTTTTCATCAAAGTTATGGTCTTTTAGGGTTTGGAATTTTTTTTAAAGTGCTCTTTAACATAGTTTGCAAAACACTGTGTTGCAGTTATTTTGCAAGGTTTTAAACTAAGTTTATTTGAAAAAGATTTAAAAAACAACACCTGCAATTCGACATTGCATTCTAATATAAGCCTGCTTCTGAAGGTGAATTGTGGTGTTTGGCTCATTTGTCAGCTGCTTGGTTCCCAGAGAAGAGGCCCTAACTTCAGTTGGCTTGTTTGGTAGAAGGCATTTTTTTTTTTTTTTTTTTTTCATTTTTCCATACGCTTAGTATTTTTTTAAAGAATGAGAATTACGTCCTTGATCTAAGCAGTAGAAGGAGGAATACATTCATCATCCATCGATACAATTCCCTTTCTTGCGTTGTCAAAACAGCTAATCAAGAAAAAAAAAATTTTTTTTAATGCAGATTAGATATAAATTCTGAAATACCAGAAAAATAAAAAAAAAGAAAGCAACAACAATGCATTGCTAATGATGCCAGCTTAGTACTTCTGTTTATGGAAACAAAGATAGTTTCATTGAGATACTATTTGCACTACTAGCTCAGATTGTTTATTTCTTGCTGGGTTGGAGCTGGGGAGTCCCCTTCTATAATAAAATATGTTGTAAAATAGGTTCATGAAAAATTACCAATCCTTATGTCCGTAAAATTATCACTTCCTCTTTCAGATAGTCTCTAATTGGTGATCCCCTTAAGGTAGCATTTGATAAGGAATCTAGATGTTTAAAAAAATGCCTTCAAAAAGAGAAATAAGTTAGGGACGTGAACAGGCATTTTGCAGAGACAGAAATTCAAATTACCAAAAAATGTTCAACTGTACTAATTAAAAATTCAGCTACCACTTTGTCAGCAATAAGAAATTGTAAGTAATACTTGGTTTTGGAGAAACAGATACCCTTAGGAGTCACCAGTGGTCTTGTAAATTGGTTCGACTTTCTGGAGGATAATTTGGTAGTACTCATCAGACTCTGAAATATATGAATAGCTTTATTAAGCTATTCCATTTTAGGAAATTTATCCTGAAGAAATGATTAAATACATACTCAAAGATTTAGAATTGACTTTCAGATTACATTATGGTGTGTCTATACAGTGAAATACGGCATGACATAAAAATGAAGTTACAGAAACACATCTATATATATTATTAAGGGGAGGAAATAGACCATACCTTATAATATTATTACATTTAAAATAATGTATCTGTAAAAGTATATGTATAAAAAAAAACATCTGAAGAAAATATTTTAAGCCCTTATATGAGAACTATTATGGGGGTTTGCAAGATTTTTGTACTTCATTTACTTATTTATTCTGTAATGAGCATTATTGCTTTTGAAGGTTTTTTTGAGAGAGAACATGGGATTTGAGTTCTGAATGGGGAGGAGAAAGGCTCTGTTTTTTGGTACTTGGAAAAAGATAGTTTCAGTTTGCTACTGTTTGGGTTTTACATGCTGACTTTTGGGACTCCATTAAGAAATGCACAGAATGGTGCAGGGAGAAAGGAAACTGGTCATTAACAGGATGTCGGCATTCTCAGGTCCTTTTTGAAGGTTCCGGAGGGTCCTATTTTTCTTTCAGAACTGGTTCTTGAAAGCTGTGTTTGAGAGATTTCTTTATGTTTTTCCTCCATGACAAATGCCTATCATTTTCTAAACAAGAAAGCCAATGTCCCACTTAGGTGTGTGGAGTTATTTTCATTCACTCTTGGTCCTGTTGTGTTAATACTGAATAAGCAGAGACAGCTTGGCTGGTGGTGAAAGATGGTAAGCTGGCCTCAGGGCTTTTTCTGGTCAGCCCAAACCTCTGATTGCCACGTTTCCCTAATTTCCCATTTCCAGGGCATCACTAGAGTGACCTTGCTTGCTGAATGTGATGTTCTGAATCTCCAAGATTTTCGCATGCATTTGGAAGTGGGCAGCCAAGCGATTGTTTACAGGACTCCAAATGAACTGTGCACTCACAGCAAGTTTGATAAACACACATTTCCTCCTTTTATCAGGGAGATTGCAGAATGTGAAGTATGGGTTTCCAGTTTTACTCATTCCCCTCAACTCTTTTCCTGTTTAAAAACTTAGACATACTAATTGGATGCTGATCTGTCCCTGTTTTTTATTCTGCTTACTGGTAGTTGACGGCTTATTCCAATGCTTACCTAGGCAAGGCTTGGCAAACCTTCAAAAATAAACTTTCCATGTATTCAGCCTAAAGGAGATTCATCCCAAGGAATGTAATGTGAGCACTAATTAACAGTAATGACTGCTAATCACTTTGCTTTTTATACTCCTTCAGGAGCACTGTTATTATCCAATGTACTGAAGTAAAATGCTCATATATGAATCAGCAACGCTGCATTCCTTTTAGCAGCTATTGCTCACAATCAAGCTTTGCATAAATTAGAGTTAACTAAAATGAATTTTCGTATACTACATTCCTTTCTACAGTAATAAACTAAAATATCGAGTTAAATATCCTGAATATTAAGACATTACCTGATTCTCCCCCTCCCCCCCACCCCCGTCATTCTTGTGGTAAGTGGAAACCTATGTTCCAAGTACATTTTCTCACAGTTCATACGACTTTCTCTTAGATTTCCTCAAAATTGCATGTGACATACTCTTCATAGTCACAGCAGTACTTTGATTCGGTTGTAAACATTTTATAAGATCAATGAAAAGTGATAGCCTTGTGTTTAATTTTTCTGAATTTGTGCCTTTTTGTCCTAGCAGAGCTTACAGGTTCTTTAAATTATATAGTCCATTTATATAAACTTGGTTCATAGGATTGTGCATTCAGTGTTCATTAAAAAGACTTGTTTTATTATGTTTAGTGTATTATTAGACCATTATAAAAGCTTTCTGTTTATTTACATGCATTCAACATACCTACAAACTGCCTTGCCTCAGGAGGAGACTAAGCAAAACTCATAAATTAATAATTTAAGGGGAGCAATACTCAAGTAGCATTTTGGTTAAGTTATTAAGTTAAAGCCATAGACTTTGTGATAGTCACTTTAACAATGCTTTACTTTTGACTTTTATTGGTTGAAAATAACTTGTTAAACGGCTGCTTTAGTAATAAAATGAAATCTACATACCATCCCCTTCCCTTCTTTGATTTATAAGTAGGTTGACATATTATTGAAGAATTCTTAACACTTTCACAGTTCTGCACTTTGATTTCAGAGAAGGCGCTAATCTCTCTGGAAGTTTGAAAGTGGCAAATGAGTTGTATACCATTTTTTTTTCTAGGGAATTTGGAGTTCTTATTAGAGACCTTAGTCTTACGATAGTATCTGAATTAAATTCTCTAACATGGTGTGGTGTCATGATTTGATGTGTTAATGGAATAAGTGCTGGACTGCAAAACCACAAGGTTGGCGGTTTGAGCCCACCAGCTGCTCAGCAGGTGAAAGATGAGGTTTTCTGCTTATGCTAAGATTTCCAGTCTCAAAAACCCTATACAGGGTCATTATGAGATGAAACTGACTCTACAGCACTAAGACCTTGACAACAATGGGATATTCTTAATTTTGAAGTAAAATAATTAAATTTCCTTTTTAACATTTGAAATATTTGTAGTGCTGAAAAACTTACATTTTTGGTGACCAAACAAGTGGAAAAATTTAATGACAGTGTAATAAGAAGCTTTATATTTTATACACTAGTCGATTGGAAACATGTGTTTTTTAAAAATTAACTTTGATGATATAACTTAATTGAATTTGGTTTCAAAGAATTGTAACAGGAATGATGTGAAAGAACAGAAAATACATGGAAGCTTAACTGAATGCTATTCATATGCAATCATTAAATTCACAAGTATTGCTGTATGTAATTATTTTACTCTGTGGTACTGTTTTATAATAGCACAAAATGTGTATCAATGAGGAAAAACTTTCCTTTCCTCTTTTTCTTGGAATTTGAGTTCTGATGTAAAAGAAAATGACATCTAAAAAAGGTAAGGATTTAAATTTTCATCTGTGTTCTTTTGCAATGTTTTTACTCTCCTGTGGGAGTGATTGATTTGTAGCTGTCATTTTACCCAAAGAGGGGACAAATGGAATTGGCCTTTTGGACAAAAGTATGCAAACAGACTGCATTCTGTCTGTTGATAGAATTATGGAAGGTTTGCATGAGGTGCCACATTCATTTTCCTATTGATTGTGAACAGGATTCTGCAGCGGGGTGCTGTTTCCAATGGATAAGGAGGTGCTATGATTAGTTACCTTTTTCATTAAAGCACTACAAAGGGAAATGCAAAATGTGTGCAGTGCCTTGTTCTCAAACTGACAGTTGTTTTTGTCAAGTTGTTTGCCCCATTGAAGTCTGGCTTATTTTAGAAAAACATACATTTTAGGTACACCCACCACCACCACCACCACCACCACCATATTAGGCTTAGTAGATTTCCAGCATTTGACCCTTTAAAGAAATTATACATTACAATTTTTTTTTTCTTTCTCTAGGCTTTTATTGTAAAGCTCCAAAGCTAATGCAACAGTGCCCTCTATAGTCTTTTGTTGAACACTAGATACATGTTGGTGATTTAGAATATTCAGGTAAAAAGCACGATATTCAAGTTTATTTTTTGCTCAAACAAGAGATCTCTTTTTCCTAAGTAGACATTCTTGTTTTTCACTAGCGGCTTTGCTTTAAACAAAGGGAACAAAAGCCCATTCTAAGTTTTCATTTAGAATTATTGGCTACCTCTTGTTACCCAGTGGCAAATCTCAAGTTTTATCAGACATTCATCTGAGTAATCTGAGATAGGAGGAATATTACATGCTGTAAGGTCTCTTCATGAAATATCTTTTTGAAGTTGAGCTCCAAAAGGTGTATTTTCAAAAATAATTTCATTCCTTTATACTTGTTTTTCTTATTTAATTATAGTCTGAGTGGGCTGCCTTGAACTTCACTTTTCCTTGTTCCTGAATTGGGTAACCCAGTCTGAAACAGGACATTATTTAAACTTGAGCCAAGGCAGGTACACAATGACTAAAGTGTTTGTAATTCATTAACATTTATTTAAATTTTTGATTCCTCTCTTTCCTAAAAAAGGAATTTCCTATTGGATTTTATATGATGACAGCAAAGGTTTTCACTGTTAAATGCAACTTTATGTGAAGTTATTAAGTAATAATAAAAGCAGGGATCATATTTAGGTATCTTTAGAGGAGACAACTTTGGTGAGACAAACTTATTCACTCAAATTTTTGAGTAAAAAGAGCCTGACCAAATCCTAGTCTCCCATGTATTAACTAATACAGAAGGCATCTCTTAACCACTGATCCTACTTTCTGATCTATAAGATGGGAATAAAAATAGCTTATCTTTTGAACTTTTTGTGAAGATTAGAAACAATATTGGTAAATTGTTCAATTCTATTACTCTAAAAATTACAGCTTAAAGGTAAATGGTTTTGTTTTATATTGTGAAAGTTATAATATAAGTCTAGAATATATTTAACGTGCTTTAGATAGGATTTTTGAGTCCTGTGTGGTGCTGTAAGGTAAGCATTCGAATGCAATGTTGATTTGAACCGAATGGTCATTGGTTCAAATCCATCAGCTGCTCCATGGAAACCCTATACAGAGCTGCTACTGGGGGAATCAATTCCATGGCACTTAACAACAACGATAAGATTTATTTAAAAGATAACTTCTGATGACTTATGTGAATCTGAAGGCAGATGTGCATGTTTGATGATGTGGACTCACAAAGTAGAGAGCTGCCTACAGACCATATTCGCAAACTTCTCAAATGATTGTGGTGGTTGTGTGCAACCAGTGGTTCCCACTCTTACCCACTCTATATGGTTTCTGAGGCGGACAGTCTTTACTGGAGCAGAAAGCCTCATCTTTCTCCCTCGGGTCAACTGGTAGATTCCAACTGTTGACCTGGAGATTAGCAGTCCAACTCGTAATCCAGTATACTACCAAAGGCTCCATTTATAAATTTATTTTAGTAAATTTTTGCCTCACACATTATATGTGGAAACTGACAATCAGCGTTAAAAAAAAGAAAAGGAGTCTTCCTTCTCCACCTCCCACTCCCACCCCGACATTATTGTATCTGGGAATACTTAGGAAAATCTTTTCGTTTACCTATGTTCTTAGTGGTGTACAATAAGTGTAGAACTCTTATTTGTATATTCTGGAAAGGAGAAGTTTTCTGGCTGAAGTGTAGATGGCTTAGAGTTTGTCTTCTTTGAAGGAACGAAGTTTGAAAGCCACCTGGTACTGTTGTTAACTGCTGGGAGTCTCTTCCAACTCACAGCAACCCTGTTTAATTGTTTCAGAGGAGCATCTGATGAGTTTGAATCGATAACTTTGTGGTTCAAATCGACCTTGCTGTTGAGTGCGTATCCTACAACGCTAGATACTGTTGTTAACTGCCATCAAGTCTGTTTTGATTCATAGTGATCCTGTATACAGTTTCCAAGGAGAGGCTGATGAGTTTGAACTGCTGACCTTGAGGTTAAAGCCAACCTTGAGGTCCAGTGTTTATTCTTAGGTGCCACACCAGGACTATTATATATGTATAATTATGTACACACATACAAACACACACACTCCTTTGTCTAGTGCAGGGAACTTGTCTTACTTTAATGAATTTATAGCACCTACTGGACTCCTGGTGTGGCACTGTTGGTTAATGCGCCAGACTGCAAAGCCATTTGAACTGCAAGGCCGGCAGTTCAGGCTCACCAGCTGCTCCTCGGAAACCCTATACAGGGTTGCTATGGGTCGGAACTGACTCGACGGCACTTAACAACAACAACTTCTGTACCTGGTATATAAAAGCTGCTCAGTTAGTGTGTGCTGAATGCAGAATGTTTTTGACATTTAGGCCTTTCCTTCTTATGGACATATACAACTTTAGATATCATGTACGTGTAATTGTTTCCGAGTAAACTATTTAAATAAAGCACATTTCCAATGTAGTTTATCAGTTTTCTTTTCAGAAGTCAAACTAATTGTTTTAGCTAAAAATAATCATGGAAGAGGAATGAAAAAATATAACTTTAGGGTGATTAAAAGCTGTTTTGCAATGATGGATTTGGTTTAAAATTCAGACATTGCAAATGATCTAATAAATTAAAATGATCTTCCACAAGGAGCTTCTGATTTTCTGAAATTTCAGTGGAGAATTGTTTTGTTTTTCTTGCATTTCATATTGATTTCAAGTAATCTGGAATTTAGGATTATAATAAACCACATGTTTTTGTTCTTTTTTTTAGTATATCGCTTGGATTAAAATTGAGACTTTGAAATTGTCTTAATTTTTAATCATTGTAAAGAAGAAACCAATTATTTAAGCCAATAAAGTAAAAATGAATAAGGTTTTAATAAACTAAATATAGTAACTCGTTTTGTTTTTTTTTTTTAAAATGACTACTACAATAAGAAACATGTTTAAAATTAAATTTTGGCTTATAAGACTGACAAGATGCTGTCTATGAAAAAAAATGAATAAGATACTTTTTTCTTTGCAAAGAAAGTACCAAATTAAGAATCCGTTTAATTAAAATAGTGATAAATGTAGATTGCATTACTGAAGACAGTGAATTACAGCTGCTCTGTCTGGTAAGAGGCTGCATAATTTACCAAGACTGTTCAAAGAAGCAATGAAGCAACCACTGCAGACTGTTAGAGGAAATGTCCTGTTTATCCTACATACATTTCTTTTTTTAATTAAAATGTCAATGATAATTTTATAGCAGTCCTCAAAAAAAAAAAAAAAAATTCTTTAAATTTTTTAAAGGTGGTAGGTTATGAGATGAAATCATTGTTGCTAAATGAAGCAGATTAAACCTGAGGAAAAATAGCTTTATTATTTTAATTTTTTATTATAAATTGATACTTAACATGTTTGAGGATATACATGTAAAAAAAATATATACGTATACATGCATATATTTTATATGCGTCTTGTATGGGAGAAATATGGCAAAATCGTTGACTGAATATTTTATTTACATATCTTTTGGAGTTACAAGCAAGACTTGGTTGGCATAGTGAATAATATTATTTGCAAATAAAGGTGTACATGTTGTTGCTTATAGGTACTATTGAGTCAGTTCTCACTCAGCAACCCTGTATGGGGTTTCCAAGGAGCGGCTAGTGAGTTTCAGCTGCCATTCTTGTGGTTATCAGTCCAGTGCTTATCCCACAGTGCCATGCCAGGACTCCAAAGGTTTGCATAGGTACAAGTTGCCCAGTTGCCCAGGAGCCAACTCTGAATCTTGGTAACCCTGTGTGGGTCAGAGTAGAACTGTGCTCCACACGGTTTTCCTTAACTGATGAGCTTTATTATGAGCTTCCTCGGCTAGACTCAAATCACCAACTTTTGTGTTATCAGATGAGCACATTAACTGTTTGCATCATGCACGGATGACTGTGGAATTTCTCATATGATGAGAGATACTATGGTGCCCATGTGAGTGTCTGAAGAGTGAGTGTCTGAAGACTGCTAAAATGGTTAAGGATCCCTGTTACTACTGCATCTTTTTGTCCTTTATGATGACCAATGGTATTTTTATTATTAAATATATTACATAGGTTTCATTTTTAAAGACATTTTTAATAAATGTTTTATATTTCAAAGAATTTCTCTCTCTCTCTCTCTATCTTTTTTTTGCCTCTAAGGGATAAGTGAGTCCTGGTGTGGCACTGTTTAAACCCACCAGCTCCTCCATTGAATCCCTGTACTGGGTTGGAGTGAGTCAGAACCAGATTGATGACACTGAACCACACAAGGGCTAAGTGAAGACTCTGGAATCAGACTTACCTTTGTTCTAAGTTTCTAGGCTTCACCACAAGCTAGTTGTGTGACCTTGGTTTAGTTGATCTCTCTAACCCTTGTCTTTCACGCTTGTAAAGCAGGATTAATAGTAATAATTAGGGAGTCCTGGTCTGGCACTGTGGGATAAGCACTGGACTGCTAACCATAGGTCGGTGGTTCACACCCACCTGTCACTTCTTGGAAACCCTATCAGGGTTACCATGAGTTGGAAGTGACCCAATGTCACTTAGCAGGGGTGTGTGAGCTATAGTAGGATAATGAATCGAGTTGTTGTAAAATAGATTTTATAGGAATCATCAACAAGTGTTAACTACGCCTCATAAACCCTGTACAGGGTTAGACAATGTGTTGGACTGCAAGGTCAGTTTGAACCACAAGGATGGAGGCTTAAATCCACCAACTGCTCCTTAGAAATCCGTACAAGGTAGCTATGGGTCGGAACTGACGCAACAGCACTTAGCAACAACAACTTCTTGGAAACACTATACAGAGTCACTCTGAGTCAAACTCACTTGATGGCATTTAGCAACAACAACAATTATGTTATTATTGTAGTAGTTGTTGTTGTTGTTGTTAAGTGTTACCAAATTGGTTCCAATCCATGGTGACCCTGTATAGGGTTTCTGAGGAGCAGCTGGTGAACTTGAACTGCTAATCTTGTGGTTCAAACTGACCTTGCCGTCCAGAACATCACCCCACAGTGTCACACCAGGACTCCATTGTTAGTAGTAGTAGTATCTGTCACTAGTGGAATAGTGTGTCTTACATTGGGACAATACAAACCGTTGAATTCACCATGACTCATAGCATTCCCTTACATGTCAGAGTCAAACTGTGCTCCATAGAGTTTTCAATGACTAATTTTTCGGGAGTAGCTATCTAGGTCTTTCTTCCAAGGTACTTCTGAATGGACTTGAACCTCCAACCTTTTGGTCAGGAGCCTATCCTTTGATTCCTGGTGTGGCACTGTAGGATAAACACTGGACTGCTAACTGCAAAGTCGGTGATTTTAACCCACGAGCTATTCCTTGGAAACCTTATACAGGGTTGCTATGAGTTGAAACCAACTCTACAGCACTTAACAGCAGCAACAACTTGCTTATATTTAACTTTCAAGATAATTGTCTTCAGCCATGATTTATCTGTTGATCTGATTCTTAAAGAAGTGAGACAGAACTACCTTCTTCTGCGTCTTTAGATGTTTTGTTGAAGAAATGCCTCTACTCCCTGTTTCTGTCTTTGTCTTTCTTCTTTGTTCTTCATATATCAGCGGCTTTGGCATCAGTGAAAATGATCTGAAAGATTGCACATTCCAGTATGTCTGTTTTGGGCTTTTGTTTAGTTTGATATGCCTTTGAGTTATTATAATATTTCTCATTTTTCAGTTTCCCTAAAGGGTCATTCAGATGATCACTTATTAAAATCTTCTTAGCTAGAAAAGTTTATAGACAAACTTATATGAGGAAACAATACAAGAAGAACTTCTTAAGATGATTTTATTCTGCATAGATTTTTCCTTTGCATTTAAATAAAATGATAAATGTAAAAGGTACAAAGATAAGACGTCACATGCTCTATAACCATCACTCATAATGCTTATACATGGTGTATGACTTGTAGGATGTTAATGTACATTCATTATTATTTTTTTTATCTTGGTGTGTTCCAGGCATTTTTCTAGGTGCTAGAGATGCAGATAATTATGACACAGTGCCTGCCTCAAGGACTTAGTATTTTGAATTTTAAGCAAGAAAAAAATCGCAAGCCAAACCCACTGCCATCTAGTTGATTCCAACTCAGTGACCCTACGTAGGGTTTCTGAGGCTGTAAATCTTTATAGCCTGAACCCTCAGCCTTGTGGTTAGCAACCCAATGCCTAAATTGTTGCCATTTATTAATCAAAAAAAGTTTTTTGTGATAAATTCTTTTAAAAATGTTATATATTCCTTATAGCTTACCTCCTTGTTCCAAGACTTGGTGTCCATTCTTCTTTGGTTAATATTGTGGAGTTTCTCTTAAAAAGGGCTGGGGGCCCTATGGTTCAGTTCATGCCCAGTTGGAAAATTACATGTATGATTCATGAATTAGTTTAAACTTTTGATTAATACTTTGAAATCATTTTTCATGTGTGTTTTTTTTTTTTTTTTTCCTGCCAGGTTAGTCTTAAAATCTCTAGATTTCTTTGAGCTTAATTAAGCTTCCCTCTCCTGATCTTTCTCAATAGGAGCAGGTAATTATGTATTATTATAACTTTTTTTCAGTGCTTCTACCACTCACAAAATTCACTGTTATCATGTCTGTTCCTACTTGTAGTGATTCTAGAGGATAGAATAAATCTGCTCCATAGGAGCAGAGGTCTCTGGGACCACCAATGGATAAGAGTCGAGAACGGGACCCCACCCAGAGAACCAGGGATGCCTGAGATGGAGACAGAGATGATGACAAGGAGGGATGAAGCAGCTGGGAACTTTGGATCCAGAGAGGGAAAGGAACTGTGGGCTGAAGACTGAGGGGAGATGGGGGAGGTTAGAGCACGGGCTTCTAGGATATGCCCTTTGGTCGGAAGACGAGGCATGGAGGGGATTGGAACCATGGCAATGTAATGATATACGATGGAATGAATATGGAACTGAGGTTCTCTCATGTTAACTATCATATAATGCACAATACAACATTAAAAAAAAAAAAATCTGCTCCATAGGGTTTCCTACGTTGTAAATCTTTACAGAAGCAGACTGCCTTGTCTTTCTCCCATGGAGCAGATGGTGGGTTCCGACCTCTGACCTCTCAGTTAGTAACCCAAAGCTTAACCTACTGCACCATTGGGACTCTTTGCTCCTACCATAGTACTTTTGAAAGGTATTTGCCAAAATGAAGTTTGATTCAACTGTTGTTGCTAAATGCCGTCAAGTCTGTTCCGACTCATAGTGATCTGTGTAGGGTTTCTGAGGAGCAGCTGGTGAGTTTGAACCCTGACCTTGTGGGCCAGCGCATTATTCTATAGTGCTACACCAGGACTCAATGATTCAATACTAACTTTAAATTAAATTTCCAATTCAGTGTATCCTGAAGTCATAGATTGGATATAATTTACTTACCTATTTTGAATCCTGGTGTGGTTCTGTAAGATAACTACTAGACCACAAGATTGAGTTGAACTGCAAGGTGGCAGTTCAAACCTACTAGCTACCCCTCAGAAACCCTATACAGGGTCGCTATGAGTTGGAACTGATTTGAATGCACTTAATAACAATCCCAACAGCATCTTTTATTAGATACTTTGGAAAGCCAGATATCCCTCTTATTTAGGGAAACGTCATCATAGTTATTTCAGATGTTCTTTAGGATTCTTATGGACTAGATGCTTTCAAACACTAGATACAATTCTATAAACATTAATTTTGCTTTAATCTCAAGGGGCCTCATTTTCAGATCTAGTTCTTAAACAGTTATGTTGCTGTTGTTATGAGTCGCTTCTGACTCATAACAACCATGTGTAGGGTTTCCAAGGAGCTGCTGGTAGGTTTGAACTGCTGACCTTGCATTTAGTAGTCCATCGCTTATCCTACAGAGCCATACCAGGCCTCCTGAACATTTATACTTACGTAGAAATATTGTCTGTAGTTTTGGGGCTTTATTTCTCCTTTATGTTATTGTGCACATGGTTTCTTCTGAAACTGTTAACTGTGTATTTTAGACAAAACAATGCTATCTAATAGGTAAAACTAACCTAGTTTGTGAGGAATTTTCATAGGTTTATGATACCAGACTTATGATGATGCTTTCAATTTTGTGGTTAATTGATAATTACTTAGTCTCTACTGTTGCCAAATCATAACTGTTCACTGAATTTTCTGTCTCATATAATGGATTTGTTGTTGTTAAGTGCCATTGAGTTGGTTCCCGCTTATAACGACCCTGTATCGGGTTTCTGAGGAGCAGCTGGTGGGTTTGAACTGCTGACCTTGTGGTTCACAGTCCAGTGCTGGTCCTACAGCACCATACCAGGAGTCCATAATGAATTTAGTGTGACTATAAAGATTCCTGCTCTTTATCTCATCTTTTTATTGACTTCAATGCAATAGATCAAATAATTTGAAATACATGTTATGAAAATGATTATGAAACATTTATAACAATAAAAAAATACGTTGCTACTTACTGTTATTAATTATCATAGCAGTTAAAATTTTGCATTATAAAAGACATAACTTGTGAATTGTCCAAATTTTTAAATTACAATATTATCTGGACAGTTTAGAGATGTGTTATAACTGGTTAGCAAAAGAAGAGAACAGTCTTCGTCAAAACTAGCATCTACAAATTGGGTTTTTATGTGATTTGATAGCAGTAACTTGTTTCATTGCTTGGGATATTTAACCTAAGAGGTGGAATAAGCCTCCTAAAATGATATGTGATCATATTTATCTTATATTTGATACTTTTACATAGCTAAATAGCATTGCATTAAATGATTGATTTCCCCTTTAGCTTCTTTGTCAAGTTCTTTTCTAAGTAGAAAAAAGTAGAATTTTATCAAGTAGAAGAAAAATAGATCTCTGTATTTGACTTTTCTCTGCTTTAAAATTTTTTAAATGTAAATATCTTCTGTTTTTCACCCATCTTGTCCGTATCGGAAAGTCTGAAGAAAGAATTTCTTCTGAGAGTAGATGTACACAATTGCTTTTTCAGTAGAATGGTTTAATTATCTAAATTTTCATTTAATCCTCTCTGATATTAAAAAAATTTTAATTAAGGAAAATGCATAAAATTATATAAAGTACATATATCTTACTCAAAATTCCATCAGAGTTAGCATTTTGACCTATTCTAACGCATACACAATACACATAAGACACATTCAACTATATACACATGTAAGTTTGTGTTTATCTATACATGTATATCCTGGTGTGGTGATGTGGGCTAATGTATCAGACTGCAAAATCGTTTGAACTGGAAGGTTGGTGGTTCAAGCTCACCAGCTGCTCCTTGGAAACTCCATACAGAGTCACTATGGGTTGAAATTGACTTGACAGCACTTAACAACAACATGTACGTAGATACAAGATTTTTTTTAAAACTTTTTATTGTGAATCAAGTTAAGGTTTACAGAGAAGATTATCAGTTTTACATTCAACAAATCATACATATACTTTGTTTCACCTCAAGGATTGCAATCCAGATGCTGTGCAGGAAAATTCTGAGGCTTTCTGCTTCCACAAAGATTTAGCCTCAGAAGCTCTATACTGGGTCTCTGCCTCAGCACTGACTACCTGGTACTTAGAGCAATTGATACACATTGACTCCACAAATGATGGACCTGTTGATGTGTTCATTACTTACTTGAAATTCGAAACCTTTATCTAAGATATCTGAAACCTCTGCTTTGGAATTCTGTTTATATTGTTGTTGTTGTTGTAAGTGCTGTTGAGTCCATTCCAACCCATAGCAACCCTGTATAGGGTTTCCAAGGAGCAGCTGGTGAGCTTGAACCACCGACCTTGAAATTCAGACAACTTTGCAGTCTGACCCATTAGCCCACAGAGCCACATCAGGACTCCTCTGTTTATATAGTTCCTGGAAAATGCTGGTGATTATGAGTAGCATTCTGTCCACATTTGACAGTATTTTGTTTTTGAATCAAAACAAGAGAGATACGTGTTAAGGTAGCTTAGTTGTGTAATGTGAGGAATAGGGCCATTACCCCCCCCCCCCCATTATTGTGAGAAGTTGGTTTCTAGTGATTTATCATAGCTACTTTGACTAGATTAGCAGTTGCAAGGTGGGTTCAATTTTAGTATAAAACCAAACAGAACCACTGCTGTTGAGTCAATTCCAACTCCCAGTGGCCCTGCATGACAGAATAAATGCTCTGTAGGGTTTCCTGGGCTGCAACCTTTAGAAAAGCAGATTGTCCACATCTTTCTCCTGCAGAGCATCTGTTGAGTTTGAACTGCCCAACGTTTTGGTTATAATTGTATGCTTTAACCACTGCGATGACACCTTTTAATTTCAGTATAATATATACTAAAAATGGTATGTGGATGAACACAGGCACAGATATAGACACATAGATGTTATTCTTTCAACAGCTATAGATAGAATTATTCATTTTTTCTAATAGGTTCTGTTTTCTAATGATCCACATTATGTTCTTTTACTGAATATCAATTATTACTTTCTAAATGGGCACTGTAAAATAAGCACTGGACTATTAACCACAGGTTAGCGATTCAAACCCACCAATTTCTACTCTGAAAAAAGATGAAGATGCCTGCTCCTGTAAAGATTTATAGTCTCAGAAGCACTGTGTAGGGTCTCTAAGACTCAGTGGTAGTGAGTTTTGGGTTTTTTTGACATCATTAAGTTAAAGCAGTGTTTAGTTGTGTCTAACACTGATTCAGTGAATAAACAGTGATAAAAGATTGAATTGATTATTGTTGCTGTTGTTAAGTGCTGTTGAGTCAGTTCTGACTCATAGCAATCCTACATAGGGTTCCCGAGGCTTTTTAAATCTCTATGGGAGTAGAAAGCCTCATCTTTCTCCAGCAGAGTGGCTGGTGGGGTCGAACTGCTGACCTTGTGGTTCATAGTCCAATGCTTATCAAATGGAGCCACTGTACTCCTGGATTAATGATGTTTTGGCTGTTGTTAAGCGCTGTTTGCTTGGTTCTGACTCATAGCGAACCCTGTATGGGTTTCTGAAGAGCAGCTCATGAGTTTGAAGCGCTAGCCTTGTGGTTCAATCCAACCTTGCCGTCTAATGCATTATCCTACAGCACCACTGGGACTTAAGATTCATCGGTGGTGTTGTTAAGTGCCTTCAAGTCGATTCCTACCCATAGTGACCCTGTATAGGGTTTCCAAGGACCAGCTGGTGAGCTTGAACCGCCGACCTTGCAGTTCAAACGGCTTTGCAGTCTGGCACACTAACCCACAGCGCCACACCAGGACTCCAGATTAATCATAGCTGACTAATGATTTTGGAGATTTGTGGTTTTATATCAAACATAATACTTTAGATGTGTTTCACACTCTAAAAATTATTACTGTGGGTGTAAACCAGTGCTTTATGTTCACTAAATATTCTCTAGAAATTTTCTTATACTTTTCTTTTTGAAGAATCTGTGTTATTAATATCAATTGTAGCATACATAATGCTATCATGGCATTGTTGTTGTTGTTGTTAAGTGTCGTGGAGTCGGTTCCGACTCATACACAGGGTTTCCGAGGCTGTAAATCTTTACGGGAGCAGACCGCCTCATCTTTCTCCCGCGGAACCGCTGGTAGTTTCGAACTGCTGACCTTGCGGCTCACAGCCCAATTCGTAACCACTACGCTACCAGAGCTCATTATTATGGCATTAAAAACAAACAAAATACTATAGCCTACTAATTTTAGTTTAGTTACTGAACTTAGTATTATATGGTGTGTTCATTTTTAAGAATGAAATAATGTTTGTTTTATGATTATTGTTGTTGTTGGTTCGCATTCATAGCAACATTTCCAAGGGGCGAATGGTGGGTTTAAACCACCGACCTTGAGGCTCAAACTGACCTTGCAGTCCTCCTGTGCATTAACCTGCAGAGCCATGTTGGTGAATGATTATTTAGACTCTGGAAAATCGGTATTTGTTGTTGCTGTTGTGAAATGCCTTTGGATCAGTTCCACCCTTGCAGTTCAAACCAACCTTGCAGTGCAGCGCCCTAACCCACAACACCATACCAGGATTCTGAAAAACAATATAAGATCACCTTTTCTCCTGTGTGTGGTGCTGTGGATTAGCACTGGATGCAAACCACAAGGTTGGCAGTTCAAACTCATCAGCTTCTCCTCGAAAATTCTATACAAAGTCACTATGAGTAGGCATGGACTCGATGGCACTTAACAACAACAACCTTTTGTTGCTGATTTCATACTTTCTTTCCATGTTTTCTTTAATGCAAATTTTTAAAAATGCAAATTAGGGAGTACTGACTTCTGTGCCACTTTTTTGTTGTTCATGTTTATCTCTTGGTAGTTTCTTATTAGTGATGTGAAAAACATTACCACCACATTGACTGGGACATGTGAGTGTGTGGGAGTGTTGTTAACAGAGGAGGTGGTTGCTCTTTTCCAAGCTGCTTGGTTCTTAGTTTGTTTCTTCTTTTCATCTACAAATATATGTATCAACATACACTGTGCATACTTTCACAAGTCCTTCCTCTCCCTATTCTCATCTTATATTTTATTTGTTTATTTCTCTTTCTTATCTCTCACTTGCATGCTTGTACATAAATACACATAAATGAATTTCCAAATATTAAAGCACAGGTTATAGAATCCAGATTTCATTTGATAGCTTATGTTTTACTCAAATGTTCTCTCTGTTTTCTCTAACATTATGTAAATCTGGTTATCCGTAATATTTGTGTATTTGTATGACTGCATGCTGCCCACCATTTTAATCTCTTGATGATGAATAAACGGTAGAACCAGATAAATTCTTAGACTATTACTGTTAAGTACCATTGATTCAGTTATAGCTCATAGTGATCCTGTATAGGGTTTCCCAGGAGAGGCTGGCGGGTTTGAACCACTAACCCTGTGGTTAGCAGTCTAGTGCTTATCCTACGACCCCACGCCAGGACTCCAACTCTCAGACTATAACTTCTTAAATTTTCATATGCAGATGAATCATCTGGGAAATCTTATTAAAAATTTAAGTTCTGATTCATTGATCTGGATGGAGCCTGAAAGTTTTCTAACAAGTGCCCAGGTAATCCTTATGCCCATAATCTATGGCCATACTTCCGAGTGGTGAGGTTTTAGAATCTCTTTCTATTCTACTTTGAAATTATTTCTTTGCTAATTGAGAGCACCATTTATTTAGAACCAGAAATTTTGAATTTGAAAGTCAAGTCAGTTTCTTCATATATTAGCTGTAAGAGTGTAACATCTACAAGGATTGGGGTGCGTATTTTTTGATCACGTAATTGGTCATATGTTTCCCTAGTTACTCTCTGAGTTAAGCAGTTTTAAAGCATGTTAGTTTAAAAGATCCATGAGTCGTGTTATGTGATGGCTTCACATTTAGCGTCTCTAAAGTAGTTCCTACATGTTGTTGTTAAGTGCTATTGAGTTGGTTCTGTCTCATAGTGACCCTATATAGGGTTGGTGGTGTTGTTAAGTGCCATTGAGTTGGTTCCAACTCATAGCAACCCTGTATATGGTTTCCAAGGAGCAGCTGGTGAGTTTGAACCACTGACCTTGTTCAAACTGATCTATGGTCCAGTGCTTTATCCCACAGTGCCACACCATGACTAATAAATAATAGCATGTATCACGGTTATTTTTGGTAATTAAATTTTATGACATATCATTTCCCATTGATGATTAAAAATCTTTTCGACTAGTAGTTGCAGGAATGATGGGACAAGGCAGGATAAGAATAGGTTGGAGACCCTGAGGTCAATAAGAGCATTGGCTTACTACTAACAAATGCTTGTTTTGTGTTTCACATTAACAGTTATTTTTCTAAGAGAATCATGAAAAACTGGATTGAAATGAATTGCCTGTTAAAATTGAGGAAGTTTACCAAATATATATGCAGTAGTTGTTCTCATTAGTCTAGTAAAGAAGAAGTGTTTTAAATAAAGACAACCACGTTTCCTGTACTAAAATGGTTAGAGCATCTAGTAGTAAGTACAGGTGTCAGAATCCACATAGTGATTCATAGATAAACTTGGTTTCAGAAGGGATATGTGTGTCATTGTAGCTCAGTATGCAAATGTGACCACTGTCAAAACAACTGGGTCTTTAATGTTTGTATCAAAAAAAAAAAGCAAACTTACTGCCATCAAGTGATTCCTATTTATCATAGCAACCCTGTTTCTGGAATTGTAACTCTTTACAGGAGCAGACAGACTCATCTTTCTCCCGTGGAGCAGCAGGTGGTTTTGAACCATTGACCTTGTGGTTAGCAGTCCAGCATCTAACTCACAGTGCCAACAGGGTTCCTTGTAATGCTGCTTGTTGTTAAGTGCTATTGAGTCTGTTCCAACCCGTAGTGACCCTGTATAGAGTTTCCAAAGAGTAGCTGTTGAGCTTGAACTATGGACGTTGAGGTTCAGCGCATTAGCCCACAGCACCACACCAGGACTCCAATGTTGAGGGAAATAATCAAGTTACCTAATATGGTTGGTTCCTAAGGTGATAGAAGCCACATCTTCTCTTATAAACTCTAAGGAAAAAAAGGTGGGAAGCCAAACGTGCATATTAATTGCATTTTAATTTATGGTTAAAAATTGAAAAAAAATCATCCAGCATGGATTTTGCTTTATCATATCTTTTCAAACATTATTTTAGAACTAGGTACAACATTCAAGTTATATTTCGTATCTTATTTGTCTACATACTTTCAATGAATATAGATTACTCCTTCTTTAGTCAGCATACACTTAAAAGCTTATATTTTGCCATAATACAGTAGAATTATTTGTGGTAATGTTATAAGTCTCTAAACTGCATGAACATTATCCTGCTGTTTTATTGTTTTATAATGTAAAAGTAAATGCAAGCATTAAGAAATGTGCAGTGCTGTCAGACTCCTTCAGGAGTTAAGAAAATTGCCCTAAGTATTGAAGAACTGAAAATAATCTTTCAGGTCGCAAAGAGCAGTTGTTATAGTATTGCCTTGCTTTTTGCTTTCGTTTTTCTCTAACCATGGTGGTGATCTGAGTCAATGCTGAAGAAATTCAGATTTTATTTGATCTCAGCAAACTACTATTGCCTTATAAGAATTACATATAAAACGGCATAGATAAAAACAGGAGGAAAATAGCGAACTCATTCTTAATTCTGTATAAGCTTAAACCACAGGTCTGTTTTCTGTAATAATAAAAATTGTGCAGCCTAAATTCTTGTTCTGATTTGTGAATTTGAATAACAGGCACAACTAATATGTGTTAATCACAAAACTGTGAATTTATGCTGAACTGCAAGCTCTTCCTAAAATGGAAGCAAACATGCAAATAGAAACTGAAAGTTCAAGTCTTCCCCAAAAGTTCTGACATGGCATTTTGGATTTTTAAAATGTAAAGAAGTAGGCATTCCTTATGGTTTTAGCTTTTGGTTCTATCTGTTATAAAATAATTCCATTTAAATGCAGATTTTGATTTTCCATCTGGGACTAGGTAGGAGCCATTCTATTATACTACTAAAAGAATAATCCACTTTAACACAACATTTCTCCCTAAAGGGATGGACTTTTCTAGTCATAAGGTATTATTTTTCTCAGAATGATATTAACATTCATGATGTGCTGATTTTATCTAGATTTGGAAGATGTTTTGTTCTGGCAGTAAAAAGGATTAGGAGAATGTCTTTTGTATCCTGTTGCTAAAAAAAAAAAATAGCCTTACCTTGCTCAAGATTGTGTTGCTGTTGTTAAGTGCTGTCGAGTTGGTTCTGACCCATAGCGACCCTGTATAGGGTTTCCAAGGAGCAGCTGGTGAGCTTGAACTGCTGACCTTGCAGTTCAAATGGCTTTGCAGTCTGACACATTAACTCACAGTGCCACACCAGGACTCAAGATTAGGTATTAGTAATTTTCAAAGTGTTTTGGGGTTAGGAATGATTCATATATTTATAATATAAAAAACTTTATGCCCAGTGAAATAGAAATGGTCAGTTTCATTCAACTGAATTTCTGAACATTGAGTTGTGTAAATATGGTGAGTTTGTTTTGTTTTTTAATATAGCAAGTAGCGTATTTGAAAATGTTCAGAATGTGTTTTAACTTTTTTTGCTTTTCATTTTCTTTAGGCTTTATAAAGAAGCCTTTTGGGTACATAAGAAAGTATTACAGCAACTGGTTACTGCATGCAACAGTGTAGGTGTGTTGATTTTGTTTGGGCCTCTAAATTTATCAAAACTTTAAGATAAAGAGGGATCGTATTAATTACATGGAATGTCTCTGGCAGAAGAAGGAAGGCTCTGAAGGCCTCTCTGCTATCTGTTGGGCAAAATCCTGGCTTGCAGAATTTAGCTCTCGCCAAGACTTGAAGCACGTTGGGACCCTGTGTGGGACGCCTGCACCATGCCCCTAGGCACACTGTCATTCAGCCAGCAGATTAATTAACCAGAGGCTGCACAGTCCGCCTGCAGAGCCTCATGCTTTCAGTCAGCCCAGTCCTGAGGCAGAAATACAAGGTTTTATAAAAACCTTGAAATTAAAAAAAGTTCTCCCCTATTGACAAAATCAGAGTATATAATGATACTTCTACTGTAAGTACTGTTGTGTGCATGCACACACACTACACGTGCATACACATTTTTGTCTTTTGGCATTAGTTAGTGGGTTTAAAACTTAAAACTTAACTGGAGCATGGCACTCATAAACCCCAAAAGAGAATTTTTCTAGTATCAGTGTGCATCCTTTAAACGCTCCTAATTAATGATTTATTAAATCACACTATGTAGTGAATTCTCCTTAATCATGAATTAATAGTAGCAAATTTATTTAAGTAATTCAGAGTTATACCTAATTAGCATACATATGTTTTAACTGAGTAAGTACTTGTTATTTTATAGAACTCATTACAAGTTGTTTTGTTTCTTGGGCATAATTTGAATATGTCAATTCTTCATTGTTCCTGGAAGTAGTCATATACCCTGTTGAAAATAAAAATATATACATTTATATATCTATGAATCCGTGAGGTTTTAAGCATTCACTTGAAAAATACATTTCTGCGTCTAACTGATAGCACTTTGCTTATTCAAATTTTCGTTGAAATTATTTTTGATCTTCAGCAAAGACTTTTCCATTCATACATAACTAGGAAATATTTTGGGATGAATGATGATTGCCACACTGTAACAAGCAGAGAGTTTAAAAACAGCAACAAAATAGTTTTACATATCTTACTTGTATATTCATCTTCAAAAATGAGAACATTAAATTTGCTTATCTAGTTTCATGTTAGCTTATTTTTTAAATATATTAAGCACAATTAATAGCTTGCAGATAAAATTTTAATAAATGTAATTATTTTCTCAATATAGCTCAGAGCCTATGCACATAAGTTAATATTTTCTTTGTATATGAAAATGAGGAAGTAACAATTAGGAAGCACATGCGTGTTTTCATTTTTATTTTTCAGCGATGCAGAATACGACACCCCACCAACCACCACCTTTCTTTTCTGTGACACTGTCAGTTTTTTAGCATTCTCACTGGGATTTATTTTGTTGTAGTAAATAAAAGACAAGTCATTATTAAACAGATTTTGCTGTTAATTCATTGTATGATTACCCTTTGCCATAGGTACTTTTAAGGGCTTTTATCCAAAATAAAATTCATTAAAAATGCAATTAAAAAAATCTATTGTTAATGACTGCTTGAGTGACTGGCTCATAATTGGCTCATTACAATAAAAAAGCAACTGTTTAAAAATCCTGACAATGAGATACAGTACAGAGTGAACAGTACAGAGTGAACATTTTATTGTAAGGCCTGATGTAATTACAGGATCCTGAAGGTGAAGCAGAGACACATGTAAATCTGAGATTCCAGCATCACTTTCTCTTTTACACCGTACAGTGAGCTCAGGTCATGGCCTAGCATGGGTTGTAGAAGTGGAGCCCATCTTACTTACCATGTCCTGCACTGAAGATTAAATTTAGGTAGTATTCCACTTAAATGCTGGCACTCAGACACCTCTTTGTTCCCTTCCCCAGAAATCTTTTCAGTTGACTTAGATTACAAAATTGTAATCAGGAAATCTTTAGTTCTGTTGGGGCTAACCTAACAAAGACAATATTGTCATACAAGCCATCATTATTACCTGCTCTCTTGTTGATGCAGGAAAGCATGTAAATAGCTCCTTTTCAAGTTTCAAGAAGTTTTTTTTTAAAGAAACATTCCTACAGATTTGTTTTTGTTCTAGTATTTTGATTTAATGTTTATTAAATTAATTTTAATTAATACTTTTAAGTTCTTTTTAGGCCATGTGTCCTAAGTAAGATAGAAGTATAAACTTGGTCATACTCATACAGCAATAAAAGAAATTGTACATGATACTTTTTTTTTTTAACAAAAGTTTTATTTTTTCACATCCTGAGCTTGTCAATGATTTGACATACTGTGGTTCTATTAATGAACTTTGTGATGTTAAATGCCAGCTGTTCTCTATAGGATATAAAATTTTAAAGTACTGACAAGTGTAAATAAGAAGGTCATTGAAGCTCTGCTTAGAGTTCCACCTTTAAGGCAGAAATCTTGAGTTCCAACAGTAGTTTTAGGGGCCTCTTTAATGAGCTCTATATTTCCAAAATGCCTTTCCTGTTTGAGACTAAAAGAAACAGTAAAAGTTGTAAAGATGGATGACTCCTGCTTTCGTTTAGTCTACAACAGCAGTAGTGATGTTGCTTTTGTATTCTGGTGACTGACTTAGGAGTAATTTTTCATTACATATTAAAAGTCGAGTTATTTTGAACTCTGAACTTTGTGGACCAATCAATGTGTGAACCTTAGAACATAAGCAAGGCAGTAGTTTCAGGATTGGAATTAGTTAAGACCACTCACTATTATGAACTCCTGGTGTGACCATGTAGGATCAGCACTAGGCTGATAACTATACGGGGTTGGTTGTTCAGACTCACCAACTGCTCCTTTCAAAACCGACTTGACAGCACTTAACAACAATAATATTCAAACTATTAAATGCAATCAGAATTTATATTATATTCCCTAATATAAATTTAGGGAATCAATAAGATATTTTATTCAACAGTTTTAAAAGAAGTCAACCAAATTTAATTGATTAGTTGTAGATTAAGTAACCAAACTGCTGGGTATTTCATCATGACTGTGTTTTACTTAGCATTCCTCTCATCATCTAATTTGATTACCTTTCCTTTTTTTTTTTTTTTTTTTTTCTCAGTAGAATTAAAGGAAATGCCTGCAGGGAAATAATTATTAAAATTATGTTGTTGGCACAGAGAGGAAGAGGGGCTGCGTGCTGACAACCGGGGGTGGGGGTTGGGGTGGGGGGTGGGGAGGGCAGGCTTGTAGTGTATACCATTTGGTTGGTTGATGGTTCAAAGACGGGATTGTAACCATGGCAATGAAACGATATACAATGCGATGAATGTAAAGCTAATGTTCTCCCATGTAAACTATCACATAATTCACAATAAAACATTTTTTAAAAATTATGTTATTGGTGGTAAGTGCCATAGAGTCAGTTCCAACTCAGGAGCAGCAGGTGGGTCTGAACCGTCAACTTTACAATTGATAGTTCAGTGCTTACCCTATAGGACCATATCAGGACTCCATTTAAAACACAGTGGAAATCAAATGGATTTCTGGTTTAATTTTCTTGATAGATCTACCCAATGTACTTTTCCATTACTCTTAAACAAAACTGTGCCAAGCATTGGTTCCCACACTTGAGGCTGAAAGAGAAGAAACATTGAGTCCACCTCACACTTATATGCAGGTGAACGTGTAAGCTGATGGCTTTGTGATTTGTCAATGTAATTTCATAAACCACTTCATAAATGCTGGTACTGTGCCATACCAGTGCCAAAATATTTTATATATCAAGGAATTAGTGGATCTGGAAAAAACTACAACACTAGTAATACTTTAGTGTTTGTTTCATGGGGAAATGTTGTAATTTTTTTAATTTGATGGCTATTGATGCTTTAATTTTGTGGCTTGGAGACAAGCCTGCCATTTATATATATTTTTTCATGTATTTTATTATTTACAAAAGGATTTCTTTTGTAGGTTGATAAAATTCTTTGTTCACTATTGCTTCGAGAATTATAGTCTATACTTGCACAGGTATTAACATTTAAACAAAAATGCCCTCTGCATATTGCTGAGATTTTAGGCATTTCTTAGGCAAGCAATGATTAATTAAGGTTATGATGTCTTCTATGATATATTAATTTATCTTCTTATGTCCAGAGCACATTGATTTTGAATATTAAAAAGGAGCTGCATCTATTCATTCATCAAATGTGTTCTGAATGACTGCCCTAATCTGGGTGCTGGATACAAATATCAATAAGATAATGTTCCAGCTCTCTAAGAGCTCATTGTCTAGATTGTTAAATACAATATAAAATTGTAGTGTTATGATCACCCAAACCCACTGTGTTGATTGCAACTGTAGCAAGCCTATACAGGACAGTGTAGAACTATAGGGTTTCCAGTACTGCCTCGTCTTTCTACTTCAGAACCTCTGGTAGGTTTGAACCACCTTCTCTTCAGTTAGCAGCCCAACATTTAATGCACTGTACCATGAGGATTCCTATTGTTATGATAGATATTTTCATGGAAATAGAGAAGCTGGAGAGACTAGTTTCCCCCATTGTTTTCCTTTTATTTATAAATCTGGGGAAGAAGAGGAAGACATAGTTGAGAAAAGTTGTTGTTTTTAAAGTTCCATCGAGTCTGTTCTGACTCATAGCAACCCTGCATAAAGTTTCTGAGGAGCGGCTGTTAAGTTTGAACCTCCATCCTTGTGGTTTGAACCAATCTTTCAGTCCATTTTTTTATACTACAGTGCCGTACCACACAAATGAGTAAAGATTCATTAAGAGGAGAAGATGAAGAATGACGTACAAATGAAGAGAGCATTCTATATGGAACATTCTGTATGGAGGGTGTTTCAAGGCATAGTGCATTTGGTAAAGTTGTGGTAGATTGCTTTGCTTGGAAGAGAAGATGTGCATATATGTAATGGCAGTGGCAGGAAGTAACTTGGGGACAGATTATGCCATGGTAAGGAGTTTGGACTCCCATTCTGTAGGTAATGGGGAGTCATTGATGATTCCAGTTTAGGAAGCAAAAATGGATAGAGAGTAGACCTGGGAGCTAGGTGTTTCAAATGTGCTTTTAATAAAAACCAGACCTGCTGCCATCGAGTTGATTCCAACTCATAGCAACCCTTTATAGGGTTTTTGAGACTATAAAGCTTATGAAAGCAGACAATCTAATCGTTCTTCTACAGAGTGGCTGGTAAGTTTGACCCACCAACCGTACAGTTAGCAGCCCAATGCCTAGCATATATTTTTTTTAATGTTTTATTGTGAATTATGGGGTAGTTTACATGGGAGAACATTAGCTCTACATTCATCCTATTGTATATTGTTACATTGCCTTGGTTACAGTCCCCTCCATGCTTCATCAAGCAACCAAATGGTATACCCCGCAAGCCTGTCCCCCGGTCGTCAGCACACAGCCCCTCTCCCTCTCAGGGTCTAGAGTCCCCAGCCATTCCATCTCTCCACGTCATCGTCTCTGCATCCATCTCTTGTGTCACTGTTTCTCTATGTAGGGTTTCACACGCTGCTCTTCTCCCTTCATGGTCCCAGGGCCCTCTGCTCCTGGACTGCAAAGTCAACTACTCCCCTTCTTTTGCTTCAAAATGTCTATCTTTATGTTTCCAACCCTCATGGTCAGTCATGATAATAATTATTCACTATTGTACCATGTGAATGCTATCCCTATTTCCTTTCATCAGCCTCGCCCAGACAGACTGGATACTACTCAGTGGAGATTCTACATTCCTCTGCACCCTCTGGATCTAGGCTCCCTGTTGAAAGCTTGTAGGACAGTAACTTCTTGCCTTTGTACCCTCCCCATTTTGGGTAGCCAATGTCCAAGTTGCCCATCCCTGTTTACCCTATATTGAGGGGATGGGAATGATCCTCGCTGTAAAGATTTGTTCCCTCGTTTGAGCTACTGCATCCATAGGTATAGGTCAAGTTCATCAAATTGTATCAGATTACTCTTTTTTTGCCTCTTCTTTTTCTAGTTGAGCTCTGATCATCCAGTCATTGAAGCCAGGTCAAGTGGGTATTATGTGCAAGTGTGGGTGTTCTTATGCATATGCCCTCT
>NW_006408522.1:42988730-42989334 GCF_000296735.1 Chrysochloris asiatica
TTCTTATTTATATGGTGGATAATGTTGATCATTTTTCTAATGTTGAACCATCCTTGCATCCCTGATATGAATCCCACTTGATCATGATATATTATTTTTTTGGCATGTTGCTGGATTCTGTTGGCTAGGCTTCTGTTGAGAATTTTTGCATCTATGTTAATGAGGGATATTGGTCTATAATTTTCTTTCTTAGTGATGTCCTTCCCTGGTTTTGATATGAGGGTTATCCTCATAAAATATATTAGGAAAATTTCTGTCCTCTTCTATATTCTGGAATAACTTGAGTAGAACTGGTGATAGGTCTTCCCTGAATGTTTGGTAGAACTCACCCGTGAAGCCATCTGGGACTGGACTTCTTTTGTTGGGAATTTTTTGATGACCTGATCAATTTCTTCTTTTGTTATGGGTCCGTTCAAGTTTTCTACTTCACTCTGTGTAAGTTTAGGTAGATTGTCTTTTTCTAAAAATGGATCCATCTCTTCTAAGTTTTCAAATTTGCTGGAGTGCAGCTCTTCATGTTGTTGTTGTTAAGTGCCATCGAGTCGGGTCCGACCCATAGCGACCCTGTACAGGGTTTCCGAGGGTGTAAATCTTTATGGGAGTA
>NW_006408522.1:42989434-42993848 GCF_000296735.1 Chrysochloris asiatica
AGGGGACCCACCCACTTCCCTTGATGTCTCCTGGGCAAGCAACTTACTTGTTCTTGTAGTAGTCAGTTGGACTGCCATTATTGTTTTGTGTTTTTCCTGTTGGTCTTTCTTTCAAGTAGTATCTTCTGTTCTTCTAGCCGCTCCAGGCTGGTCTGCTTGTCCTTTCCGGTGTAAATTTCCCACGTCAGAAGATTCTGGATGGAGTTTAGGATTCCACCTATGGTCTTATATCTAATGCAGAGACTCCACAGGAAGCCTCCTTCACCGGGCACGTTGTAGCCCCATTATAGGTATTCCTGCCTAGCATATTTTAGTTAAGGTATTTCAAAATAGTTGATGGTATGGTTGTATGCCATGGAGTCGGTTCAAAATCATATTGACCTTTGTAGAGTTTCTGAGGCTATAAATCTTTGTGGGAACAGAAAACCCCATCTTTCTCCCACCAAGCTTCTGGTAGATTTGAACTGTTGCCCTTGCAACTAGCAGGCCAGCTCATAATCCACTATGCTACCAGGGCTCCTTCAAAACAGTTTGTAGTGATACTGAATAGGATCAAAATAAATTGATCATAAGGGTCATCAGCATATCACCTGAGTCCTGATCAGAGTAAATGAGCACACCCTTGGGGTGAAGTGTTGCAGAGCGGGACAGAGTTTGTGCTCTGGTGCCTGCTGGGTCACCTACCACTTACTCTAGCTGTGTGACTGTACGTATGTTGCTTTAGTTTTCTGTGCCTCATTTTCCTCTTCTTTGTGTGCATTGTTATTAACTCTGTTAGAAAGAGTTGCTGTGAAGAATGGAGGCGCTGATAAAGTGTAATCATTGTTGTGAGGCTGTTATTGAAAGTGGAGCATAAGAAGAGAAAAGAGACTTCTTCCCGAGGATCTTTTAATAAGAAGGAAAATCTGATTAATCAGTCGAAGTCGAGTGTTTTGTACAATGAGAGAGATTTGAAGATTCTTATAAATTAGGAAAAAAGCCAATTGAGAAGAAATTTTTGAAGGTGCAGGTTGTTGGTAAGTACTGTTGAGTCAGTTCTGTCTCATAGTGATCCTGTATAGGGTTTCCAAGTAGCAGCTTTTGAGCTTGAACCACTGACCTTGTAGTTCAAACAGAAAATGCAGTCCAACACATTAACCCACAGTGCCATACCAGGACTCCAAAAAGGATGTAGGCACCAGTGAGGTTTGAACTTGCAACTCCTGGTTTACAAGACCACTACTCTAACCCCTGAATTATGGAATCCATGGGTTAGAAAGGAAATAACTGATTGAACAAGATCCACATGACTTCGAACTAATGGAGTGAAGAGGATAGATGAGTTGGCTAACTCTGGGCAGAAATGGATGTATTTATACATGAGAAATAGAATGATAAAAGACTATGTAATGGCTTCTATTTAAAAATTTTATCTGTGAACTTGGAGGCAAGACTATTACTTACAGTGAGTGGAGGTAATAGGGTAATTATAGGATTTGCAGAGAATGTTAAGTATTTTAAAAGATTTGGAATGGAAAAGAAAACTGATGATTGTCAAACTGCCCAGAGCCCAGGTGTGGTTGGAATTCAAAAAATGTAAAAAGGGGACAGTCTTTAAATTTTAACTTTAATTAAACTGTAAAGTATAGTAGATATCTTATTAGGAAAGAGGTTACTTATTATATCAAAGGTAAGTAAATATATTTTATTAGAATTTATTTTAAAATTCCAGAAATTGTAAAGTTTTTATGAAAATACACCTTTCATACTTCAGATTGTAGGATACAAAATTAATATGGATTTAAATGAACACAGCTGTTGAAAGAATACCTTTATGAGCCAGAAACTATAGCTGTTTATATATACAAATTCTCAATAGGGTTTCCAAGACTGTAAATCTTTATGGAAGCAGACAGCCTCATCTTTCTTTCATGGAGCAGTTGTTGGATTTGAACTACTGACCTTGCAGTTCCCCAGTCCAATATATATCCATGATGAACAAATGACACACCAGAAAACAATTCATAAGATCCAATGGATATTCCGAACTCTCTAGTAGTTATAATAGTGGTAAGTAAAATAGAGGTGAACATTATCAACTTGGATCAATTAAAAGCAAAATTAGATACCCATAAATAAGCAAAATAAATGCATAGTAACATATAGTGATGGGGCCCTGGTGTGGCGCTGTGGTTTAATGCGCCAGACTATAAAATCATTTGAACCTCAAGGTCGGCGGTTCAAGCTCTCCAGCTGCTCCTTGGAAACCCTATATAAGGTCGCTATGTGTCAGAATCGACTTGATGGCACTTAACAACAGTGTTATGATTTTTCTTTGTTATCTCTAAGTTGCTTCATAAAACAATAAAAAAAAAAACTAGTAGTGTTTTTACTTTGTATAGATATTAAAATGTTTTTCTATGTTTAATTTGTAAAGTAGGCTTCCTCATTTTTAACAATTGAGAATAATCTTTAAAATATTACCTTTTGTTGTTGTTGTTAGGTACCATCTAATTGGTACTGACTCATAGTGACCTTATGCACAGCAGAATGAAATCCTGCCTGATCCTGGGCCAACCTCACAATTGTTGCCACGCTTGAGCCCATTGATGCTGCCACTTTGCCAATCCATCTCACTAAGGGTTTTCCTTTTTTTCTCTGACCTTCCACCTTCCCAAACATAATATCCTTCTCCAGCAACATATTGTCCCTCCTGACAATATGTCCGAAGTATGAGAGACGAAGTTTGACCATCCTGGCCTCCAAGAAGGACTCTGGCTGCACTTCTTCCAACACAGATCTGTTGGTTCTTTTGACATCCTATGGCACTTTCAATATTCTCAAAAGCATCAATTCTTCTACAGTCTTCCTTACACTGTCCAGATTTCACATGCATATGAGGTTATTGAAAATACCATGGCTTGAGTCACGTGCACTTTAGTCCTCAAGCTGACATCTTTGCACTTCAACACTTTAAAAAGGTCTTGTGCAGCAGAATGCCTAATGTGATACGTTGTTTTGATTTCTTGACTGCTGCTTCCATGAGTGTTGATAGTTGGTCCAAGAAGAATGAAGTCTTTGATAACTTCAATCTTTTCTCCATTGATAAGAATGTTGTTTATTGGTCCAGTGGTGAGGATTTTTGTTTTCTTTATATTGAGATGCAATCCATACAGAAGCTTGTGCTCTTTGATCTTCATCAATAAATATTCGAAATCTTCTTCACTTTCAGCAAGCAAGGTCATATCATTAGCTTTTAGTGCATTCATTATATGTTTGAAAGCTTAATAAATAGACCAGTGTCAACTACTTTCTGTTCTTTTACTATTGATAAATGGACTGCTTGTAGTTTGGAATTACCAATTAGAAAAAACTCTGAAGGAGAGATTATTTGTCAATAAGGGAAGAGTGGTTATAAATTCTAGTAGGATTTTTTTTTCATGTATTTTTAGTAACTACTCAGGGTCCCTAGAATCATGCTTTGGCACTGAAGGATTAGCACTGGACTGCTAACCACAAGATCAGCAGTTCAAACCCACCAGCTGCTCCTTTGAAACCCTGTACAAGGTCACTATGAGTTGGAACTGACTCGACAGGCCTTACTTAGCAACAACAATAGCAATCAGGCTCCCATTTAATATCTTTTTTTTAAAGGTTTTTATTGTGGATTGAGTGAAAGTTTACAGGGCAGATCATCAGTTTTACATTCAACAAACCATATACCTTGTTTCATTACAATGATTATAATACCCTCCATATGCCATCAGTTAACAGTATTTGTCTCTATCCACACTAGCTTAAAAAAAAAAAATTGGACATATATAATAATTTACCTCCAAAGGGCACATTCTGCAAGTCGGCCTCCTGGCCACTGCTCTTAGTCCCTGTCTTTCCATTAATCTAGCTAGAGTCCTCAGCTGCTCCCCCTCTCCATGACTCCATCTCTGCCTCCATCTCTGGCATCACTGCTTCTCTGCATAAGGTCCTGCATTCTGCTTGTGCACTTCTTCCTTGATGGTCCTCTATATGGACTGTAAGATTAACCATTCCCCTGTTTCTGTTACAAAACTTCTACCTTTACAATTGTGATAGTCTCAATAGTCATGTACCAGTTAAGTTATTCACTACTGAATCATAAGGATCTTATCCCCATCTCTTTTCATCAGACCCATCTAGACAAGATGCAAACTATTCAGTGGGGACTCTTTCTTCCACCACACACTCTTAAACTAAATTCCCTCTTGAAACCTTGTAAACCAGTCACTTTGTGCCTTTATCGCCCTCTCATTTTAGGTAGCCAATGTCTAAGTTGCCCATCCCTAACTACCCTGTGTACAGAGGGGATAGCATTGATACTTGATGTGAAAACTCTTTCCCTCTCCGTTGATATTTAAAGTTACTGAGGCTTTCTGCTCCCATAAAGAATTATAGCCTC
>NW_006408522.1:42996241-43007222 GCF_000296735.1 Chrysochloris asiatica
TCTGCAAACCTTCTCAGACATTTCCAAAGCCTGCCCATCTTCCAGTATTGAGTGTAGGTCTACTTCCAGATCTTTTGCCTCAGTCACTTTATCTTGTTTATGTGCATGTGCTGATATGGCCATCTGCTTATTTTTTGGGGGGCATATTCAGAAGTTATCTGTGGCCTTAATACTTAGATGGGTGTGTATTTTGGTATATTTTTATGCTTTTTGATTGCCTCCAGGTAGATGTGATCAGGAGATGGGTTTCCCTTTTAACTCTTCTTGCTGAGAAATTTCAAGATGCCACTGTTGGTTGTTGTGACATAACTCAGGATTCAATTTTCAGCCTATTTCCTTTTTAGTGTGCCTGTCCCACTCCACAATTCCCGTTCAGACCTTTTTCCTAGTGATAAACAGTTCAGGGCCTGCTGTGGTCATTTTGCAATGCTGTTTGAATTTAAGTGGAAACTGTCACTTTAAATTTCAAGGAGATTTGTGCGCATGTGAGCAGAACCCTCCAGGGGTTGGGTTGGGATGTCCACTTGTTCAGCCACCCACTCTAGTCACCAGAATGGAGGTGTGCAGACAGCAAGAGACCAATGAACAGATACCCAAAAAAAAGAATGTCCACACCTTTATCCTGCGGTTCTGTCAGTTGTCCGTGGCTGCTCTGATCTATCCCCCACTTTGTCTCTCCCAAGATGGCAGCTCTGGGAGCAGCTGAACTTCTTGAATTAGAAAGCAATGGATTTCTTTCTTCTGCTACAAATTGCCCTAGCTCTAAGCCTTCCAACCATCTAAGTATTCCTTTATATGTGCTTTACAGTTCTGGGACCATCCTCTGAGCCTGCTAGGTTTGGTAATCTGTGTTGTTGCTGATGGAGCATCTCACTGCACTTCCACCCAATCCTCCATCTTGTTTGTTCTCCAATAGTTTTTTTCTTTAAAATTGAAGAGAAATTTTAAAAAATATAAAAGTAGAAAGAATAGCATTAAACCTATATACCCATCCCTCAATTTCAACGATTTACAAATCTTTTAATACTTCATCTAAAATACAGCTTACTGTGGTATCTTGATCTCAAAATAAAAATTAGCCAGCTCTAGTAGCATATTGTTTACAAGTTGAACTGCTTCTCTCAAGGTCAACAGCTCAAACTATCAGCTGTTCCACAGGAGAAAGATGAGATTTCCTGCTCCCGTAAAGATTTACAGCCTTGAAAACCCTATGTAGGGTTGTTAAAGGTCGGAACCGACTCTGCAGCACTTAACAACAACAACAAGAACAACAATGTCTTAATTATACATATAGAAAAATCTAGAATAGCATTTAAAAATTTAGCCTTATTTTACATAAATAGATTCTGAAAGATTAAGTTGTTATTATCTTCCCCCCCAATACCCTAAATGAGCATTTTAAAGCTACTGATTTTATTATTTTCTAGTTAGGAAAATCAAAGCATCAAAATTCCAGGTAATTTATGCCAGAGATTAAAATCAAATAAGAGCATCAGCCACCTAACTGAATGAGAATTAAATATTTCTTGGGAATATTACATGCTAAACTTGAATTGGGTGAATTGTGGTTCAGGTTGAGGACATCTTTGATTCATCAAGTAGCACTTTATTTCCTGTTTAAGAAAATGCTAAAAATTATTTGAAAATATTACCACTCTTTAAAGCAAAAGTATCAAATCAGAATAACTCCAAACTTTTTCTCTAAAAGATAAATGTAGTAATTTGAGTTTCTTTAAATTTCTTAATGAAGGAGCAAAGGATGATTAGAATTTTGCCTTGTACCTAAACATTTTTGCTTTGCTTACTAAAAGCTGGAAACTAAAACAAAGGAAAAAAACTTAAACAACTGGACTAACTTTACAGTATTTAGATCAACTCAATGGTTTTGAATATTTGTTATCTAATTGTGTGTGTAGCAGAGGCTAACTGACTGGCTGGCTGTATGCCGTCTGACTCATGGCAACCCTGTATAGAGTTTCTGAGGCTGTAAATCTTTACAGGAGCAGAAAGCCTCCTCTTTCTCCCAAGGAACACCTGGTGGACTCAATCTGCTGACCTTGCAGTTAGCAGACCAAAGTATAACCCACTGTGCTACTAGAGGTAGCAAAGACTAGGCCTTTGTTTTTTTTTGTTAAAAGATTGAATAAAAGTTGAATTGTGTCTTTATTTTTGTGTGTGAGATATGATGAAAAATAATAGAAAAGGTGTGACATTTACCCCATATCAGCAGTGTGAAGGGCTAATAGAATGTTTGATGGTATGCTAAAACAGTAAGCTAACAAGAAAGTTATTTTTGCATTCCTAAGTATCACTTTGCTGAAAGATAAACAATCTAGATGCTATTAAAAGGCATGGTTTCAGTAGAAATGTGACATAAATCTAATTATTGTTGTTGTTGTTGTTGTTTAAATGTGTTCAAGTTGAATCCAACTTATAGTAACCCTGTATAGGGTTTCCAAGGAGCAGCTGGTGGGTTTGAACTGGCAGTCTTTTGATTGACAGTCTAGTTCTCATCCTTCAGTGCCATTCCAGGAGTCATCATTATTTTGGTCAGTATGCCATTGGCAGAAATGTTTTGTGGAAGAACAGACAATGAAAGAAGGAAAATAGAAGGAATAAGTGGACATTTTCTGAATGGAGAAATTCATATAATGAATAATCAAACTGGGTCCAAGTTTTTTTTTAATGTTAAAAGATTAGTTAATCCATAAACATTATTCATATTAACATCTGCTGACTTCCTAATAGAAACAAATGTTGGAACCTATCACAGGTTTCAATGAGTATGATGCCTTGCCCATATTTAGCTACCCCAGTTGTTTGTTAAGTGAATGCATAAGAACCAGCAAACAATGCAATGAGAATATGAATCAGTATTGCTTCTAGAATAACATATTGTGTTATTACTTAAATCATAAAAGGACTCCTCAAGTCAATATATATTGTTCCTAAAAATAGCCTTATGAGCTCTGATTATCCTTATCATCAGACTGCATTAACCATAGATGCGTTTCTGAAAAACATAGTGAATATAAAATTAAACTGAATTTGAACATACTGAGTTGCTCATTAGACTGTGGGGGGAAAAATCCAAAAACATTTGTAGGTTGTAGAGTGTAGTCATCAATGACCCATGCATTGACTTTAACAAGGTGATTTGGTTCTTGGTAAATATTGGGTTTGGAGTCCTGGTGTGGTGCTGTGGTTCAATGTGCTGGAATGCAAAGTCTGTTTGAACCACAAGGTCGGTGAGTCAAGTTTACTAGTGGCTCCTAGGAAACCCTATACAGAGTCACTATGGGTGGGAAGTGATTCGATGGCACTTTATAACAACACTCATAGGGCTCAAGACTGAGAGTAAGACATTTTGATCAAGACAGAGCCCTGATGGGCTATCTTCCTGGAGTAAGATTCAGTGCCATTGAGTCAGTTCCAACTCATAGAGACCTTGTATAGGGTTTCCAAGGAGTAGCTGGTAGGTTTGAACTGTCTACCTTGTAGATCACAGTCCAGTGCTAATCCTAAAAAGTCATTATAATGCTGATTATGTTTTAGTATACACTGATATATTCATTACCCTGGAAAAGTAGAAGGCTTGCTTAATCGATACGTCAAAATGTTTCCAATGTTCGTGATGGGAGTGAGCCTAAAACACAAAGAAAATTCTCTGAAGATTATTAGCTATATCTCTTAGCTCATCAACTGCTCTACTTCCATGTACTTTGGAAGTCCTCATGATTACATCCTGTGACCTTGTTGACATCAGGGACCTGGGAAACCTATCCTTACAGCAATAGCAAGAAGACCATTTCTCTCAACTCTTCATTCCTTATCTTCTCACTTCCCCCAAATATACAGTAGGATAATTCTCATGGAACTTAAGAATTTCCATAGGTTTCCTTAGGGGTGGGATTGTTGTTGTTGTTAGGGGCATTGACCGTACCAACTCATAGCGACCTTATGCATACCAGAATGAAACACTACGTGATCTTGGGCCAACCTCACTATTGTTGCCACGCTTGAGTCCATCGATGCTGCTACTTGGCCAATCCATCTCGTTGGGGGTCTTCTCTTTTTCTCTGACCCTCCACCTTCCCAAACATGATATCTTTCTCCAGAGGCTGGTCCCTCCTGACAATATGTCCGAAGTGTGAGAGATGAAGTTTGACCATCCTGGCCTCTATGCAACACTCTGGCTGCACTTCTTCCAACACGGATCTATTGGTTCTTTTGGCAACCCATGGTACTTTCAATATTCTCCACCAACACCATAACTCAAATGCATCAATTCTTCCACGGTCTTCCTTATTTACTGTCCAGCTTTCACATGCATATGAAGTTATTGAAAATACCATGGCTTGGGTCATGTGCACCTTAGTCTTCAAGCTGAGATCTTTACTCTTCAATACTTTTAAAAGGTCTTGTGCAGCAGATTTGCCTAATGTAATACGTTGTCTGATTTCTTGACTGCTGCATCCATGTGTGTTGATAGTTGATCCAAGAAGAATGAAGTCCTTGACAACTTCAATCTTTTCTCTGTTGATAAGAATGTTGTTTATTGGTCCAGTGGTGATGATTTTTGTTTTCTTGACATTGAGATGTAATCCATACCGAAAGCTGTGTTCTTTGATCTTCATCAGTAAATGTTTTAAGTCCTCTTCACTTTCAGCAAGCAAGGTTCTATCATCTGCAGATGGCAGGTTGTTAATGAGTCTTCCTCCAATTCTGATGCCACGTTTTTCTTCATAGAACCCAGCTTCTCGAATGATTTACTCAGCATACAGGTTGAGTAAGTATGGTGAAAGAATACAACGTTATCGCACACCTTTCTTAATTTTAAACCATTCAGTGTTCCCATGTTCTGTTGGAACAACTGTCTCTTTGTCCATGTACAGATTCCTCATGAGCACAATTAAGGGTTCCGGAATACTCATACTTCACAATGTTGTCCATAGCTTGTCATGATCCACAATATCAAAAGCCTTTGCATACTCAATAAAGCACAGGTAAACATCTTTCTGATATTCTCTGCTTTCATCCAAGATCCATCAGCCATCAGCAATGATAACCCTCATTCCATGGCCTCTTCTGAATCCGTCTTATGGCAGAAATATTTCTTTGTTCTGTGCCATTAATCAAATTTCTATTTCAGCATATATTGGTGAGCTAAGAAAGAAAAAGTAAAAACTGTTGCTCATTATGCATTTGTAGTCAAAAACGTTAGTGAATTCTCATATTCATTCAAGAACTGGGAAGGAGAGGGAAGGATAGAAGGAAGGAAGAAATCATCGATCCTACCATTGTATGAGCTCTGATGGTGCTGCCCTAAAACTATGTTATTTGATTCTGGCCATAGCATCTCAAATGAAAATTTGTCAAGGGCAAATAATTTGGAAAAAAAGTATGAGTGAAATAAGCAACTTCATCCTATACTTGCCTGTATTCTGAAACTGGCAAGAGACGTATTTAGGAAACATAGAAAAGTATGGACTGGCTTATATAAGGGAAAGCAAAGCACTCAAACTTGTTCTCCTAAGATATGCAACATGTTGGGAATAACTAAATAAATTGTCCCAGTAAGTGGAATTTTATGTAGCCTTAACATAGTGCTGAAGTGTATATATTAACACATCAAATATAGTGTATAATATAACAAGATCCAAACTTACACATGTTTGGTTTTTTTTTTTACATTATCTAGGTAAGAAAATACATCTCAATACACAGAGACTAAAATGTTTGTAACAAAGATTGTGTAATAGAGTACCTTAGTTAGAAATATAAAATGTAATGTTAGACCCAGCATTGTGAAAAATATTATACCATTAGGACACGGCTGTTGTCTGTTCTTACACAAGAATCAGTAGGGACCACAATGTGTCTGTTCTCATGGTTGATTTGCACCTTCCCAACAACAGTGACATACCTGTGCCCCCACTGGCAGCCATTTCTTAAGTGTGCTTCCTTGGAGTGTGGGTTTGGTTGGAGGGAAAAATGCAGTCTTAACTTTATGCTTTTACAGTCAGATGGCAACCTTTGCGAAACTCTTATTTCTTATGATTATCAAGGAATAAGAAGGACTTCTAGTTCTCTATCCCAAGGAGTGATTTCATTTTTCAAAACAGACTATGGAGGAAGATGTGAAGAAGATATACAGAAAAGATGAACCAGTACTCATATAAGTTCATGATGTTGCTGTTCAGAACAAAAAGATTTGTGGCTGAGATATGTTTTTTAATGGTGTATTACCATTCTGTATGTATTCAAGGCAAGTCTTTTAGAGAACTGGTAGGCACTCAAGGACATGGCAAGAAACACTTTTGAGAGCGATAATATTAAGGGTTTTCTGACTTCTGAAATAAGGAACATTGCTTAACTCAGTGGGGAAGTGGTGCTAGCTATTAAAACATGGTCTTGCCTGATGCTGTGCTTAACACTAGTCTTGTGTCTGTTCAATCTATAGATAGTGAAAAAGGATGATGTGTACAACAATTAACTGATGTTGCACAGGCCTCAACTAGTAGTAAACAAAGAAGAGTCCCATCAATGTCACAGACTAACAGATGGCACTCCAGGTTTGCTTTTGTCAATTAGTTGGTGTGGTGTTTGCTATTTCTAAACCGTTATATTCATATTTTTACACTAATGAGTAATATTTGAATAGTAATCATTTCTTAAACCCTTAGTATTTTTAGCAAATGATTTTAGAAAAGCTCTGGATAGTATTAAGTAAATTTGAATTAGATCAATTGAGTACCTTGGTTTTAGCACTTTTAAATAGGTGTTTGAGTCATCCTTTTCTCTCCATTTTAGTGAAAGTTGATTGGGATTTTGATAGAGTGAATTATAACTTTTCCTTTTTCTCTCCCAGATGATTATAAAACAACACTACAATAAAACAAAACAACCAACCAACTACCATCATGTCAATCTTAACTCATAGTAGCCCTATAGAACAGGGTAGAACTGCTCCATAGGATTTCCAAGGCTTTAAATCTTTATGGAAGCAAACTGTCTTATCTTTCTCTGTGGAGCTTTTGGTGGCTTTGAACTGCTGACCTTTTGATTAACAGCTAAATGCTTAATCCCTTGCATCATCAGAGCTTCTCCTAGAGTATTTTTGTTAAATGCCCTCGAGTCAGTTCTGACTCATAGAGACTCTGTTTAGGGTTTTTTAAAATTTGTTTGGTGTGTTTTTAAAAAGTTTTTATTGTGAATTAAGTTGTAGTAGAACATTAGCTTTACATTCATCCTATTGTATTTCATTTCATTGCAATGATTACAATCCCCTCCATACATCAACAACCAAAGGGTAAACCCTGCAAGCCTGTCCCCTAGTTGTCAGCACACAGCCCCTCTCCCTCTCTGGGTCTAGAGTTCCCAGCCACTCCATCTCTCCACATCATCTTCTCTGCCTCCATCTCTGGCATCACTGTTTCACTGGGTAGGGTACCACATTCTGCTCTTCTCCTTTGATGGTCCCAGGGGCCTCCACCCCTGGCTTGCAAAGTCAACCACTCCCCTCCTTTTGCTACACAACATCTACCTTTACATTTCTAACCCTCACAGTCAGTCCTGATAGTAATTATTCACTATATTACTACATGAGTGCTATCTCCATCTCCTTTCTTCAGTCCCACCCAGACAGATTGGATACTACTCGGTGGAGATTCTACCTTCTTCCATGCCCTCTGGATCTAGGCTACCTCTTGAAAGACTGTAAGCCAGTCACTTCTTGCCTTTGTAGCCCTCCCCATTTTGGGTAGCCAATGTCCAAATTGCCCATCCCTGCCTACCCTGTATATCGAGGGGGTGGGAATGATCCTTGTTGTAAAGGTTTGTTCCCTCTTTTGAGCTACTGTAGCCATAGGTGTAGGTCAAGTTCATCAAATTTTACCAGATTACTCTTTTTTTCTCTTCTTTCTTCTTCTGGTTGAGCTCTGATCATCCAGCCATTGAAGCCAGGTCAAGTGGGTATCATGTGCAAGTGTGGGTGTTCTTGTGCATATGCCCTCTTTCCTTATCAGCTGGACACTTCATTCTCCACTCTAGTCCTCTGTGGCAATGTCACTGACTCTGGCCCCAGAAGTCCCCAGGTCTTGCCAAACTGCTGGCCAACCAGGTTTCCACCTGGGTTGACAGGAGTCTATTGAATGTGGTTGGACTTAGCTAACAACTTCATTGCTGTTTTTCTCCCACTTCCCCTTATAGGTGACCAACATGGTTACAAGCAAGACCACATGCCTGCTTGGGTATTCCCCTTGAGTCTCAGTCTTGAAAAAGGGTTTTCCCTGAGGGGATCCATCCACTTGCCTTGATGGCTCCTGAGCAAATAACTTGCTTGTTCTTGTAGTAGTCAATTAGATTGCCTTTATTGCTTTTGACTATTCCTGTGGTCTTTTTTCAAGAAATATCATCTGTTCTTCTAGCCTCTCTAGGCTGGTATGCTTGTCCTTTCAAGTGGAAATTTCCCACCTCAGAATATTCTAGATGGGGATCAGGATTCTACCTATGGTCTCATGCAATGCAAAGGCTTTGCAGGAAGCCTTCACTGGGCAAGTTCTAGCCCCATTTTAGGTATTCCAATCAGTTATAGGCTCAAGATGGACTTACAAGCTTTCTATACTGATGTTTCTAGCTATTCCTTTCTCTCCTCCTCCATTGTCTATTTTATAATGCTATGCAAGGGAAACCAAGATTCAAAAGATAGCTAAGCATCTTAACATTATTTTACCTCTTTTACCCAATCACCCATGCCTCAATCCCTGTATCCCAGAGCCCTGTTTTCCCAAGGTTGTGCATACATCATTATTTACCTTTGTCCCACTTAGCCCATGCAAACCTGCATAACTGTTGTCCCATCTGCCTTTTTCTTCCATTCCCCTCCCACTTCTTGTGTATTCCACCCCCCACCCACCCCAGCACCCAAACTATCCTGTATCTATTCTCTACCCTGTGCTCCACCTTCCCTTTCCTCCCTCGCCCCACTCCGTACATCCCAGTAACCAGCAAATAATTTTCTCCCCCTCTGTTAGTGTGGGTACTTTTTCTTAATCTTTTACAATAATGGTCCCATGCAGTATTTCTCCTGTTGTGACTGACTAATTTCACACAGCATAATGTCCTCAAGGTTCTTCCATGTTATGTGGTGGCTTGCAGCTTCCTTGTTATTCTTCAAGAAGGTAGCATAATATTCTATTGTGTGTATGTACCACAGTTTGTTTATCCATTCTTCCATTGATGGGCACTTAGGCTGTCTCCATCTTTTTGATATTGTAAATAGTGCTGCTGTGAACATTGGTATGCATATATCTACTCGTGTTATGGCTCATATTTCATGTGGATAAATTTCCAACATTCTGAGGAAGCACCATATTGTTTTCCAGAGTGGTTGGACCATTTTGCAATCCCACCAGCAATGTAGGAGGGACCCAGTCTCTCCGCATCCTTGCCAGCATTTATTGTCCTCTACTTTTTTGATCTTTGCTGTTATTGCTGATGTGAGATGATATCTCATTGTTGTTTTGATTTGCATCTTTCTAATGGCTAGTGATTGTGAACATTTCTTCATATGTTTGTTGGCTGTCTGGATCTCCTTCTTGGTGAAGTGTCTGTTCATATCCTGTACCCATGTTTTAATTGGGTTATTTGTCTTTTTCTTGTACAGTTGTCGTAGATTCCTATATATTTTAGAAATGAGTCCCTTGTCTGATGTGTCATTGCGAAAGATTTTTTCCCATTCTGTGGGCTCCCTTTTTACTCTTTTGGTGAAGTATTTTGATGCGCATAAGTTTTTAATTTTTAGTATGTCCCAATCATCTATTTTGTCTACTTTTGTTTGTGGAGTTTTCAAAATGTTTGGTAGTCTGTGTATGCCCAGAATTAGAGCCCTCACATTTGTCCCTATTTTTTCATTGATGGCCTTTATAATTCTGGGGTTTTCATTTAGGTCTTTAATCCATGCTGAGTTGGTTTTTGTATAAGGGATGAGACAAAGGTCTAGTTTCAATCTTTTGCATATCACTTTCCAGTTCTGCCAGCACCATCTGTTGAAGAGACTATCTCTTCCCCATGTAATATACTTCAGGCACTTTGTTGAAAATCTGTTGGCTGTATGTGGATGGGTTAATTTCTGGATTCTCGATTCTGCTTCATTGATCAGTGTACCAGTACCAAGCTGTTTTGACCACTGTAGCCATGTAATAAATTACGAAATCAGGGAGTGAGAGGACTCCAACTTTATTCTTCTTAAGCAGTATTTTGCTTATCTTGGGTCTCTTTCCTTTCTATATAAAATTTGTGATGTGTTTTTTTTTTTCCATCTCTTTGAAGAATGTCATTGGAATCTGGATTGGGATTGTATTATAGGTGTATATTGCTCTGGGCAGTATTGAAATTTTCACATTTTAAGTCTTTCTATCCAGGATTATGGTACATTCTCCCATTTTTGTAAGACTCTTGGTTTCTTGTAGTAGTGTTTTATACTTTCCTTTGTGTAGGTCCTTTGTTTCTCTGGTTACATTTATTCCCAGTTATTTGATCCTTTGAGCAGCTATTGTAAATGGTATTGTTTTCCTAATGTCCTTTTCAGTGCTGTCATTGTTACTGAAGAGGAATCCAACTGATTTTTGTATGTTGATTTTATACCCTGCCACTTTGCTGAATCTTCCACTGAGTCTTTGGGGTTTTTTGTGTATAGGATCCTATCGTCTGCAAATAGAGTTTTACTTCCTCTTTGCCAATTTGAATGCCTTTAATTTCTCTAACTTGCCATACAGCTCTTGCTAAAACTTCCAGCACAGTATTGAATAGGAGTGGGGACAAAGGCCATCCTTGTCTGGTTCTTGTTCACAGAGGGAAGGCTTTCAGTTTCTCTCCATTGAGAGTAATGTACTCTTAATTATGTTGAGGAATTTCCCTTCAATTCCTATTTTGTTGAGTGTTTTTATCAGGAATGGATGTTGGATTTTGTCAAATGCCT
>NW_006408522.1:43008127-43017793 GCF_000296735.1 Chrysochloris asiatica
ATTTCTATAGTTTTCTGTTTTCTATCTCGTTTATTTCTGCTCTAATCTTTATTATTTGTTTTCTTTTGGTGACTGTAGGTTCCCTCTGTTGGTCTGTTTCTAATTGTTGGAGATGCTGTGTTAATGTTTTAATTTTGGTTCTGTCTTCTTTTTGGATGTGTGCGTTTATTGCAAAAAGTTGTCCTCTCAGCACCGCTTTCGCTGTGTCCCAAAGATTTTGGTATGTTGTGTTTTCATTCTCGCTTATTTCTAGGAACTTCGTGAGTTCCCTTTTAATTTCTTCTGTTACCCAGTAGCTTTTCAGCAGGGTGTTATTCAGTTTCCATGTGTTCAATTTCATTTCCTTTGTCTTCTTATTGTTGATTTCTTGTTTTATAGCACCGTGGTCTGAAATGATGGTTTGTAGTAATTTGATGTTTGTAAATATATGGAAGGCAGCTTTGTAACTTAACCACATGGTCAATTCTGGGACATGTTCCATGTACACAGGAAAAGAATGTGTATTGTGCTGTTGTTGGGTTGAGTGTTCTGTACACATCTATGAGGTCAAGTTGGTTGATTGTGATGTTTAGTTACTCTGTATCTTTATCGAGTTTCTTTCTGGTTCTATACCTTTTCGATAGTGGTGTATTAAAATCTCTCACTATAATTGTAGTTTTGTCTATTTCTTTCTTCAGTTCTAGTAGTGTTTGTAGTGCTCCTTCATTGGGTGTGTAGATATTTATTATGGTTATGTCATCAATTGTCCCTTTAATCATTAGATAGTGTCCTTCTTTATCTTTAATGCTGGTTATTGCCTTAAAGTTTGTTTTATCAGAGATTAGTGTTGCCACTGCTGCTTGTGTTTTATTACAATTAGCTTGGTATATATTTTTTGCACCCTTTAACTTTTAGTCTGTTTTTGTCTATGTTTGTAAGATGTGTCTCTTGCAGGCAGCATATTGAAGAGTCTTTTTGTCATATATTCTGCCACTCTCTGTCTCTTCACTCGTGCATTTAATCCATTGACATTCAGTGTAGTTATTGATAGATATGTATTAATTGCTGTCATTATATTATTTTTTGGGGTGCTGTTCATTACTTTGTTTGCATGCCTTCTTGTGATAAGTTCATATTTTTTGTGCTATTTCTTGTCAGTTTCTTCTTAGTTTTAATGTTTTCTTGTTCTACCTGGATCTTCATTTTCATGGTAAGTTGTGAAGTATTAACTTTCTTTGGGGTTACTCTACAGTCTCTTAACTTTTCCCTCCATTTAACACAGTCTATTGTATCCTGCAATCTACCTGACCTCCTCACCACCTGGATTGCTATTCCTATATTTTTTCCTTCTTTGACATTTTTAATATTTTGATCTTTGATTGACCTCATAGTTCCTCTGAATTCATTGTTATAATTTTGTTCTGTTCTGAACTCTACTGTCTGTTGAATGAGTTCAAGGTGGTGTTGCCAGTTTGGCAATGTCTAATTGTTGTCTGGACTTGTTGGTTTTCATTCCAACATCCTTTAGGATGTTTTGAAGTGCTTGATTGACTTTGACAAAATCTCTTAGCTTCTGTTTATCTTGGAATGTTTTGATTGCACTGTTGTATTTGATTTTCAGTTTTACTGGATAGACAATTCTTCATTGGCAGTTTTATCTTTTCAGGTTTTATATATGTCTCCCCATTGCCTTCTGGCGTGCACCTTGTAAAAACCCCAACATAAAAGGCAAGAGCCAACTTTTCTGCTGAGAAGTCAGAGCTTAATCTGATTTGCTTGCCTATTTAAGTAACAGTTCTCTTTTCCCTGACTGCTTTTAGAAATCTCTCCTTGTCTTTGATTTTGGAGAATTTGATTATGATATATCTAGGTGATCTTCTTTTGGGGTCTATCCTTCCTGGGGTTCTTTCAAGTTCTTGAATGCTTATCTTCTCATCCTTCAATATGTTAGGGAAATTTTCTTCTTCAACTATCTCCTCTGTGGACTTCTGTGATTCTTCCTGTTCCAGAATGCTAGTAATTCTTAAGTTATTCCTCTTAATGTTATCCAGCATGAATATTAGACTCTCTTCAGATTTTGTCCTTTTGTCTGCTTGCTCTTCTATCTTAGCAGTATTGAGAGATTTGTCTCCTGGCTAGCTGGTTCTGGCTTCCATCTCTTCAGTTCTACTCCTTTGTCCTTTCAGTGTATGTCCATTTCTGATATTTTATTAATAATCATCTGGACCTCTTTTTGCAGGTTTTGAATTGTTTCCAATGCTGTATCTATCTTGTTTGATTGCTCCTGTAGCACTTTCCTGATTTCTTCCTTATTTCTCCCCATCCCTTTGTGGAACATTTGAATTTGTTTCCATATAATTCTTCTGAATTCTTTCTCAGGTAGATCCAAAGCCTGCTCTTTTTCTACTGGGAAATCTGTGGCTGCCTCCAGCTCATTTGTCTGTTACTCTTTTCTGTGTTTGGATATGTGCTGAGATCTTTTCTTGCTTTTTTTATTTCTTGGCCATTTTCAGTAGTTAGGTGCATTTTCAATGATGAAATGAATGCATGTTGTTGTGTTGTTAAGCTTACTGAGTGTCTCCTGGTGATGTGATCTGGAGATAGGCTTCCCTTTTCACATTTAATGACAAGCAGCTGGTATTGGCTCCTGTCCAAATGGTGGGATATTATGCGGTATGCTTGTAGCTTGGCTATATGCCCACGATTGCTGTCTCTTCTTGGGTAAGTAACATAGGGAGAGAAAGCTCTCACCCTCAGGAAAAAAGTGAGACCAAAAGGACCAAAAACAGAAACAATATAAAAGCATAGATAAAAATCACCACTCAAAAATAAAAATAAAACCATAGCCGACTGTCCAGTAGCCTTTACTGTGCAGGTCACTGTGCGTGCACAGTAGAAACCTCCAGTGGTGGGTGGGTGTGTCCACTCACTCAGGCCCCTCCTCTAGTCCCCACCGTGGAGCTGCACAGATAGATATTGAGAAATAAATGGAAGAAAAATTGTTCACTGTTTTTATCTCTGAAGGTCAGTTAGATATCTGTGTGTGAACAGCATAATTCTCAAAACAGCTGTGTTCTTATATAGCATAGTTGGTGTTGGCTCTTGCCTTTTATGTTGGGGTTTTTACAAGGTGCACATATGGTTTGGCTAAATAGCCAGACCTGCTGTTTCTTGCTAGGAAGGCAGGAATAAAGGTTCCACCCTGGTCAACTTTAGGGCTGAGTCCCAGAGTCAGATGTTATAAGAAGCAACCAAACGATCAGTCTGTGGGACCAACGGGGCTCACAGGGACCTCATCCCTGTGCCATGGGAAAACTGTGGGCACCCTCTTTTGAGGGTGTGCTTCCACCCACCTGAAGGTGTCGGGGCTGAGTAGAGAGGGTGCGACAGGGGAAAGGAGGAAAGAGAAGTGTAAAATCCGTCACACCTCTTTTTCCAGATGTTGCTCAGCGGTTTTTAGTGTTGTAGCACTGTATCAGGCCTGTGGCCCCACCCTCTGATCTCAGCTGAGGCTGCAGACCTGCAGGGATCGTCCCGATTGATTCAGAAATCACCTTGCTTTCCCTTCACAGTCAGATTTCTCCACTGGTAGGCCCTGGAAACTGACGTTCCGCACATTATATAAGATCAAAAACTCTGGAGATACTCCGGGAAATCGCCTTCTCTGATTTTTCCGAGCCTCTGCCAAGGAGCGTCTCCTACCTGTCTCTGCTTCTCCCACCTCCAAACCGGAAGTCTCTGCATAGGGTAGCAGTTGCTGGGTTTGATATGCTGACCTTGAAGTCCAATGCTTATCTTAAAGCGCCACACCAGAACTTCTTCCAGATTATTTTTGTTGTTGTTATTAAGTTCTGTCAAGTCTATTACAGACTGATAAAAAAAGAGGAAATGTTTTACTAGCACTGAGTTTGCTATATTATGAATCTGTGCTCTCTCAACTAATAACTATTGCTTGGGTTATTAAAGGGTTAAAACCACTCTTCCTAAAACAAAACAAAACAAAACAAAACTTATTGCCATCTAGTCTATTCTGACTCATAGCACCCCTATAGGATAGAGAACCATTGGGTGTCCAAGGCTGTAATCCTGACAGAAGCAGAAAGCTACATCTTACTTTTAAAAAGTATCTGGTGGGTTCAAATTGGCCATCTTTTGGTTGGTTGACAGCTGAGCTCATTAACACTGAGTACTTTCTCATGTCAAAGACATTTATTTGCTGCATGAGAAAGGAACACATTTTTGAGAATAGAATTAATTCAAACTCTTCTGGGTAACTAGATTTTGGTGTCAATGATGGTTTCCAAAATGTGTAGATAGTTGGGAATTCACTTTTAAATTGCTAATTAAATCTATTTGTGGATTCCATGATTTTTTTATAACTTGATTTTGTTATATTTCCATTCATTCATTTATATAGTCAACAAATCTTTATTGAGTACCTATGATATGATAGGGAGGAGTGATGGTTCTGTAGGATAAACACTAGACTGCAAACCACAAGATCCATGGTTTGAGCCCATCAACTGCTTGGTAGAAGAAAGATGAGGGTTTCTGCTCCTGCCTCTTTATGTAATTTTTTTCCTATCCCAAAGTCATAAAGATATTCTCCTGTACTCTTTTTTAGAAGTTTACTTTTACATTTAGATGTATACTTGAAATTGATTAGTAGTGTGATGTGAACTCAGAGGAATCCTCTACTCCACACCTACGTATGGATATCCATTTATGCTGTTGTATATTGAAAAGACCCCATTAAACTGTTTTGTCATCTCAAGTGATTACATATGTATGGATCTGTTTCTTAACTCGGTTCTCTTGCAGTGACTCATTTATTTCATTTTGTACCACTAGGGCACTTGCTTACTAATAAATCTTGTAATAAATCTTGCCATGTGGTAGTATAAGTTTACCAACTATTTTCTACTTTAAAGAATGCTGAAGACATTTTTCAATGTTTTAGAATCAAACTCTAAATACAAAATTAAATTTCAAAGATAATCTGTTAGGGTTTTGATTACAATTTCATTGAATCTATGGGTTGAGAAGAATTGATAGTATTATAATTGTCTCCCAATTTATGAACATAGAACATCCTTCCATTTATTTGAGTCTTTTTAAGTTCTTGTCAATAATGATTTGAAAATTTCTGTGTAGATGTCATGCACTTATTTATCCAGATTTATTCCTACTTGAGTTGTTTTGGTACCCTTCTTGCACAAACTTTTCAAAACCTAAGTCTATCATGGATTATTTCATAGGCAGAGCCTGGCCTGATGTGCAAATGATTTGCCACATAACCCACTGCCACTAATCTGTTCGACAGAATCATTTCATGTGCATGCTCAGTGTCATCAGCCATGGACATGGATGGACATTTTAATATAGCTGGAGTGTAGATAATTTTTAACTCTGCTTGTACTTTGTCTTCTTGGGCTGCCCTTTGAAATTTTCTGTCCAGCTCTTTGACATATTCATTTCTTCCATTCTCTTTACCCTTTCTATACTGGAGATCAAGCTTCAGAGTTTCTTCTGGCACCCACTTTGGTCTTTATTTCTTGTCTTCTTAATGACGTTTTGCTTTTTTCCTGTATGACATTTTTTATTTCATACCACAACTCTTCTGGTCTTTGGTCATTAATGTCTAATGGATAACGTTGTGAACACTTAATTGTGTTCATGAGGAACCTTTATATAGACCAAGAGGCAATCATTAGATCAGAACAAGAGGCTGCTGAGTGGTTTAAAATCAGGAAAAGTATGCACCAAGGTTGTGTTCTTTCACCATACTTATTCATTCTGTATTCTGAGCAAATAATCTGAGAAGCTGGATTATATGAAAAAGAATGTGACATCATTATTGTAGGAAGACTTATATGCAGATGATACCACTTTGCTTGTTAAAAGTGACCAGATAAGGCTTTATGGTGGAGTGGTGTGTCCTGTGGTCATTTATCAGCAGTCCTAAAAGATCTTTTAACATAGCCCTGCCTGAGTAGAGGCTGTCCTAACTAGAACTATTATGCCCTGAGAATTTTCTCATCCAGAACTGTAGGCTGTTGGCTTCCCAAAAAAACCCCATAGCTAATTTTGGTGCCTGAGTTCTGTGTGGCCATTGCAATGAATTACTGAACCATGCTGAATAGAGAGTGAGGTTGGAGGGATGGTAGGTGCCACAGTTTTTGGAATGTCTTATGAAGTTATAGTGACCATTTTGAGATAATATACATATGTAAAGCTCTTAGCAGAGAGACCAAATTTATTAACAACTCAATTATTGTCAGCAGTGCTTTCAAACCTGAAAATCTGGATCAGTGTAAATTGTTCTTTAGGAGGTAAACATATTTCTAAATCTTTGAAACTGTATTCTTATAGGTAACTATTACTGATAAAGAAGGAGGGAACTTTTATTGATTGTCTTCTAGCAATGATATGATATACAGGTTTCATCTGTTAGCTGGCCGATATTCTAATGTTTGTAATGAAGAGCTGAAATAACATAATTGGTAAATTCATTAACTTTCCTGTCTGAAGGCAAAGGTGATCTATGAGAGACAGTTTAACCTCATAATCTACAGCAAACAGGTGAGGATGGAATAAGAAGATATTGTGTCATAACTTTAGTAGTTGGGATATATGGCCTAAATCCTGAAGCTATATGTGTCTCTAGAGTTAGGACTGTGCTTATGGTTGGGCACGCAGGAAAATATTAGAAACTGTAGGAAAATATTAATGTCTTCAATATAAAACTGGCCAAATATTCATTGCCTTAGGCTGGGTTTTACAGAGAAACAAAAACAGTTGAACGTATATATGTACAAGGGTGATTCAAAAATTATCAGTACTCTGACTGTAGAATTAATTTAATCCACTTTTACAAAAGACAAATACATCATTTTTTAACATAATCTCCTTGCTTTTCAATACACTTTGTTCATATACCAACAACCTTTCATATTGTCTTATTAAGAAAAGTTTTAAGCTGAGCTATTGAACAGGAAATCATTCACTGCCCTCTCCTGTCCAGGAGGCAAGCTAAAATGCTAATCAGGTCACCAAATGGAATCAATCCCCCCTGGTTTTCCCCCTGCCCTCAAACAGGTATGCAGCCTGGTCCCTCCCTGGACTCTGACCCCATATAGGCCCCTGTTGACCTCCATTTGGGGCTCAGAATCTAGAGAAATTAGTTCCGTTGAGTTGGCCGGCTTAATAAAATGTGAAACTCTGCTTCACCTCTCCGAATGGCCTCGGTTTCTTTGACCATAAATCTAAAACTGCTGTAACACTATGAGCCATGAATGCACCACTATCTACACTTCTTCATCAGAGCAGAATCTCCGTCCTCAAAGGGATGTTTGCAGTGAACCAAATAGATGAAAATCTGATGGAGCAAGATCAGGACTATAGAGAGAATGCTTTAACACCTCACAATGCAGGTTTTGTGGAGTGTCAACAGTGTGGGCAGAGGTGTGTAGACTTGCATTGTCATGCATGATCACAGTGCCCTTGGATAGCAGTCATCTGTATTTAATCTAAAGTTTAGGCTTCAGTTCTTCAGTGAACATCTCACTATAATGAGCACTGTTGATTGTTGAACGTTTTTCCTGATAGAGTTCCAATACTGGCCTTGGAGAATCCCAGAAAACTGTGTAAGCATAAATTTTCCAGCTTATGGTTGACTTTGAACTTTTTCTAGCTTGGCGATTTAGGATATTTCCATTCCATACTCTGCCATTTATTCTCAGTTTCACAGTGATGAATCCATGTCTGGTCACCAGTAACGATTTTTTTTTTAAGGAAACTATTTACCTTTGGGTACCAAAAATGAGTGGGCGATAAAGGCACAAAATGATTGGCTTACAAGGATTCAAGAGGGAGTTTAGTTAATGAGTGTGTGGGGGAAGATAGAGTCCCCACTGAATAGTTTTCATCTTGTCTAGATGGGTCTGGTTAAAAGGGATGGGGATAAGATTCTTATGATTCAATAGTGAGTATTGTTATCATGACTAATTCCAACTGTCACAATTGTAAAGGTAGAAGTTTTATAACAAAAACAGGCGAGTAGTTAATCTTACAGTCCAGAAACAAAGGACCCTAGGACCATTGAGGGAGAAGAGCACAAGCAAGCGGAATGTGGAACCTTATCCAGAGAAAGAATGACACCAGAGATGGAGGAAGAAATGGGGACGTGTAGAGAGGGAGCAGCTAAAGACTCTAGATTCATGGAAGAGAGGGACTGAGAGCTGCTGGCCGGGAGGCAGATTTGCAGAATGATCCCTTTGGAGGTGTAAATTATTATATATGCCTGAGTGTTTTAAAAAGGAGCTATGGTAGCATAGTGGTTACGAATTGGGCTGCTAACCTCAGGGTCAGCAGTGTGAAACTACCAGCTGTTCCATGGGAGAAAGATGAGGCTTTATGTTCCCATAAAGATTTACAGCTTTGGAAACACTGTGTAGGGTCGCTATGAGTTGCAACTGACTCCACGGCACATAACAACAACAAGTGTTTAAAAAAAGAGAGATAAAATGAATAGAGAGAAATAGTGTTAACTGATGGTACATGGATGAGATTATAATCATTGTAATGAAACAAAGTATATGATTTGTTGAATGCAATACTGGTGATCTGCCCTGTAAACTTTCACTCGATTCACAATAAAAAACTTTTTTTTAAAGAAACTATTACTTTCCTTTGAATTTCAGTCCAAATTTGGATTGCAGATGTCTAAAATGCTCAGATTTATGATCTTCCAGGAGTAGTTTCAGTATCTATCTCACACAAACTTCAAAACTCAAGCCTGTCAGGGAGTATTTCACAGGCAGAGTCAAGGCTGATTTGCAAATGATTTACCACATATCCAACTGCCACTCATCCTTTCAACAAAATCATTTCACGTGCATGCTCATGATGTCATCAGTCGTTACATGCGTTTGAATATAACAGGAGTGTTGATACTTTTTGACTCATCCTTGTGTCCTTGTGTGTGTGTCCTTGTGTCCTTGTGTGTGTGTGTGTGTGTGTGTGTGTGTATATACACACACACAAAGAGAGAGAAGCATTCCTTATCAGGGAAATGGCTTGCAATTGCAGAGTCTCATGTCCCCAGTGGAAGAAAGAGAGAATTCTTCCCAAGTGTCCATTATACCAGAAGCTGGCCCCCCTCCCATCAAGGAATCATCCCTTTAATTGATTGGCTACTTCTAGCCACACATCATTGAGTTAACTATGCCTGTATCAGGTTTCATCACCATGGGAATAAGCACATTTCAACAACTAAACCTCTGGAAATCCTGGCCTATTGAAGTTGACACAAAACGCTAACCATTACAGTTGTTAGTGTCATATTTGAATTGTTGACTGTGGTAGGTCAGGTTATCAATTGAGGAAGTAATTACCAGACATGCCATTGAGGAAGTGATTACCAGAAACCTTTGAAAGGGGGTTGGTCTGGGACACCCTTCAGTAGCAGTTTACTTGGTGGAAATTTTTATTTTCCTGCTGATCCACTCATTCTGCTGTTGTCCAAATGTGGTGATCAGCTAACATTGCATACTTTCCATCCAGCACTATACCCCGATATCTGTTATGAGCACCCCCATTGCTAGTGGTGTACAGCCATTTATCTGTCTTCACTCTTTTTTTTTTTTTTTTTTAAGGTTTTTATTGTGGATTGAGTGAAAGTTTACA
>NW_006408522.1:43018425-43018934 GCF_000296735.1 Chrysochloris asiatica
TTTTTTTGTTACAAAACTTCTACCTTTATAAGTGTGACAGTCGCAATTAGTCATGATAACAGTTATTCGCTATTGAATCTTGTGAATCTTATCCCCATTTCTTTTAACAAGACCCATCTAGACAGAATGATAGCTATTCAGTGGAGACTCTTCCTTTCCCCCCATATCCTTAAACTAAACTCCCTCTTGAAACCTTGTAAGCTAGGCACTTCGTGCCTTTATTGCCCCCTCATTTTAGATAGCCAATGTCTTAAGTTGCTCGTCCCTATCTGCCCTGTGCACAGAACCGATAGCATTGATACTTGATTTGAAGACTCTTTCCCTCTCTGTTGGTATTTAGAGTAACTACCGCTCTGAGTGTGGGTCAGGTTCATCATGAAGATGTATCTTCTGTCACTGTAGCTGTTCCAGTCTGTTTGTCCTTTCTATTGGAAATGTCTCATCTCACAAGGTTGTGGATGGGACTCAGGATTCTACCTAAGGTCCTGTACTCTGTAAAGGCTTTGCAT
>NW_006408522.1:43020975-43039585 GCF_000296735.1 Chrysochloris asiatica
TGCTTCTGCCACAAATTCCCCCAGCTGTGAGCCTTCCAACCTTCTAAGTATTCCTTTATATGTGGTTCAGAGTTCTGGGACCGGCCCCTGAGCTTGCTTGGTCAGGTATTCTGTGTTGTTGTTGTTGGAGCTCCTTTACTGCACATCCACCCGATCCGCCATCTTGTTTTTCTATCTGTCTTCACTCTTGTAGTCTTTAAATATATGTTTTTATAGTTATTGTTAAGTACCGTCCAGTCGGTTCTGACTCATAGTGACCCCGTATAGGATTTGGCTGGTGGATTTGAACTGCTGACCTTGTGGTTAACAGTCGAGTCCTTATCCTACAGCATCATACCAGGGCCCCATATGTATATATTTCTCTTTAAATTCTCAAAGCAAACTGAGATGGCACAGTGTGTTTAAGCAATGTGACTTTGTCAGACATCACATTCTTCCAGATATATTTTTCCAAATGGAAAGATGGCTCAACATTTTCTATTATTATTTTAGATGAAATGTTCTGCAATATGTTGTTGATATTGTACTGAAGTAAATACTGTATGCTCAAGTCTCTCAGGGACCCTCATGAAAATGAGATGCATGTCCCAGGAGGCTATCACATGAAAGAAAAATTCTAAATAAAATAGCATGAATGAAAAGGCACACATGAATTTATTACAAGAAGATATTCTTTTGTATAACCCTGGACCCAATGAAATGACGCTTTTACAGAACAGATTGCTGTCATTACAAGGAGGCTTCAAAAATTTGTGGAATAATCCCATTATGTTAAAATTCCATTTTTCCTCAAACTTTTTGAAGCCCCCTCAAATGTGTCTTCCTGTGATCACCTAAAAACATATGATTCATAATTTTACTTTTTTGGTCAAATAGCCTGATGGGATTTTATTTTATAGTGATAGAGCATAGTGCATTTCTTATCTGTGTCTCACACTCATTTCATGTACTACAAACGTCTTCATGATTGAAAATTGTCTTTTCTGTTCTTTCTTTCTTTTTTTCTTTAAGAGGAATAAGGCATAGCTTCAGACTTTACTGTTAAGTGAAGTGCAAATTAACCCAAGAATTGAGGTGCAGTTAAAGAAAAAAGGCAAGTGAGCCTGGAAGACATTTAGACCAAGTAAGGAGAAAATTGCTCAAATATTCCTCTTTTAGCCCCGGGATGTTTTGTTTAAGTTTGGATACCCTCTCTGCATGAAGGGCATTCCTTCTGGGCTTGTGAATTTGCAGTAGTTTTGATTGTTTGCCAAAAATAATTTCTTTTTGCACTTTTAAAGGACTCACTATAAGGTATTTTAATATAGACAAATATTAACTCACATCTTTTAATTTCATAACTCACATAACCTTGGTTGAAAAAAATCATTAGACAACGCTGCATATGACAAAGAATTCATTTTCTATCTTCCAACAGTAAAATGTTTAGTAGTTTTTATATATTGCTCCAGGAAAATAAAAATTTTAATATAATCTTTATTATGCAGACTAAAAGGGATCTCTTATTTTTTTGGGGGGGGGAGGGGGAGGGAACACTGTTCCATACCTTATTTGTTATCTTCTTCACTTAATATTATGTTGGAGTCCTAGTGTGGCGCTGTGAGCTAATGCGTCATTCTGCAAAGTTGTTCGAACTGTAAAGTCAGTGGTTCAAGCTCACCAGCTGCTCCTTAGAAACCCTATACAGGGTCACTATGGGTCGGACTCAACTTGACAGCACCTAACAACAACAAGTATTATGTTGGGGAGCCCTGGCAGCTTAATGGGTTATGCAGTGGGCTGCTAACCCCAAGGTCAGCAGTTCGAGTCTTATCAGTGGCTCCATGGGAGAAAAATAAGGCTTTCTGCTCCCATAAAGATTTATAGCCTCGTAAATCCTGTACTGGGTCAGTGAGTCAGAAGTGACTAGACAGTACACAACCACCACTATTATGTTGAACATACCTTTTCAAATATTTGCTCTTGAATTTGTACTTTTGATGACCATTTAAAGAAATGTAAACACAAGGAAATTGTAGGTCTTTCTCTACCAGAGTTTAGAGAATGAATTGTTTTGGCTGTAATTTGAGTTAATATTTATTCAAATTCTTTTGAAATAGTTTATTAATTGGGTCTTTGATTACTCCTACAGTGCCACATTAGTGACAGAAACCAAGTTAAACTTGTTTAAACTAAAAAAAAAAAAAAAATGTTACAAGAATGGAAAGCATTCTGGTGAAACTAGAGATTTTGAGATTCGAACACTCCAGAAATCTGTTTCTCTTCTTTGCTTTCATTCGCTACTTGCTAAGTACCATTGAGTGGGTTCCAACTCCTAGTGACCTTGTATAGGTTTCCAAGCAGTCACAGGTGGGTTTGAGATGCCAAATTTATGGTTGGCAGTCCAGTGCTTGTCATGCACCAAGATAACACACACAATAACCCCCCAAATTCTCAAATTCTTTCTTCAAGAATTCCTAAATCTAAATGTGTGCATGTCCTCCCTGTGACCTCATATCTCTTCACTACCCATGCCTCTACTACGTACTAACAATGTAACCCTGGACAAGTGTTTCCATCTCTCTAAGCATCAGGTTTTTCAGCTTTAAAATTGGGATAATGGCAGAGTATGGAATGGAAACATCCTCAATCGCTGCTTTTCTTGTTTTATTTTCAATGAATTTTAGAGTATGGACCCAGTGTTGCAATTATACAGCATTTCAGCTAAAAGCTTTGGATAATTCTCTTGTATTGGAATACTTAATACTTACAAATGATTGTGCTTTTGATTTAAACAGCTGTTAACACTATTGCATAGATTTAAATTTATGTTGCATTTAGAGGGACAGTGTTGTGACCGACTGTTAACATTTGAAGTGATGTAGCAATAAGAGGGATAGTGTTGTGACCATTAATGTGAGACATGGGGTCACAGAGAGCACACATTAACAATTAAACTTTGTAGTATGAGAAGAGACCAGAAAGCCATAGGGATTGCTAGAGGCAGTTAAATTAAGTCACCTCTTGGTCAGCAGTTTGGATTTGATCCAGTAACTTTCTGATAGTTTTTCAGTTGCTCTTTGGTGAACTCTGAAATTTGTAGAAGACTTGGAAAAGTGTTACCTAATTTTAACCAGTGTTAGCCCTTAATGGAATCCTGTTCTTGAAGGCTTTTCTTGAAAGTTATAAATTGCTGCACAGCAGTTAGGAAAACAAAACCACTTCCACTGTACTTTGGATAATTCTTGAATAAAGCAGTGATTTCAGAGGATCAGTATGATGCTTTTAAGTGTATTGAAAATCAGAACATTAAGCCATAATGATTCTATATCCCTCTGTAGGTAGCAACTGATATTCTGCGGGTTCACTTTAATTTGTATTAGGTCTCTGGTTTAGCAACTTATATTTGTGTAAAACTGGCACAATTCTCCTGTCATAGGTCTACTTACTGAAAAGTCACACTTGATAAAGAGGAAAGAGAATCCTGTCGCAGTGGAATATATTATCTGATCGCAGTAGAAGAGAAGAATGAAGATGATGAAGCATTAATTTGAAATTTTCTTTGTTAAGGAGTTTGGGCTCCTATTCTACGTTGTCAATAGATTTTTTTTTTTTTTTTAATACTTATTGTCCATTATGTCTTTCAGAGATAATTTTTTTATTCTTTTCACATTTAGTGTCTTATAGTTGATACTGATACACCAGTTTATAAGATTGCCTGTTCTTACAGTTTAAGGAGTCTTCATTAGGAATCTAAGAATGTTTTGAGAAGCATAATATGCTTTAGAAGTTTAAGGGTTTGCAAGACTGTCTATCTAATGATTATAGGAGCTTCTACATTTTCTTACTAAAATAATTAGGTCCCTGATAACTATTTTAATTGGTAACATTGTAAATGACTTGGTGCTCATTGTCACAGGCTACAAATGATATATTCTTAATGAACTTAGTTCTTGCTATAGGTTTTTTAGATTACCAATGATTAAAAAAAAACCTTTTTTTTTAAAGAAATTGTGTAGATTTTATTTTATACACTATAGGGAACTCTGGATAAATGATCTTGAAATCATACACCTTCCTTTCATAAAGTATTAAATATTCAATTTACTTTTTTAAATTCTTGAGGTAGCATTATTGATAAACTCTTTTTCAATATAATCTCTCTAGGAATGTTAGTCTTTTTTGTTTTGTTTTTTCTACAGTCTGGGAATGTTAGTTTTAAGAATTTCACTCCCCCAATTGTCTGTGTATTTTTGTAATCTTTATGTGGGTTTGTTTACATATATTTGTGTGTTTCTATATGTGTATGTGTAAAATGCCCCTGCCTTTTCTCTCAATTACTGTTTTGTTCTTTAAGATTTTAAAGGTAATGTGAACGTTGAATATCCCATTTCTCTCCAGACAGACATAGTTACAGTGGTAAGCAGTCCTGTTTAGCTTATAGGCTTATCAGTAACCTTTACACATAATGTGATATTGTCTGAATGTCTTATTTTGTTCAGCTTTCACTGGCACTGATGAAGCCTAAGGCTGCTGTTTCTTTGAGTTACTGATAATTTTTTATCTGATTAACTGACACATTTAGTTGAAATCAGACACAGCCCTTAGGCTGGGCATGGATTTAATTTAAAAAGTATCAAAGGTTTGCTCTGTGTGCTATTTAATCATCATGTTTATCAAGCAAAGAAAAATTACCGGAAGGACCATAGGGAGAGGGTTATCTTAAGGAGCAGTAGCTTGGGAAATTGATAATAGCTACGAGGTAATTTACTGCTAACTTTTTCATTCATTAATATAACATTTCCCGCTAATAATTACAGTGCATGTAATATACTAATTAAATTGAAAGCATTATCACTAATTTTCTTTTTGCTGAACCTTGAGATGGCTGGATAAGAAGTGAGAATGTGAAATTGAAGAAAACCCGTGTATTCATATCAATTTAAACAATTGATCAGTTGGCTAGAGACAGAAAATGAAATCACTGTGAATGTTTAGAAAGTCTCTCAGTGTAGGCTTTGACAAGGAAATGAAGATTCTAAATGAATGAAATCACTATATACCATACGTTCATAAAATATTACGCTGGTCTGACCTGTAGAAGTAATACGTCTACCAGGAACCAATGCATCACTACTGCACATGTCTGGTGACACCACTCTAATGAATGAATATGCTGGTTGATGGAGTATCCTGATGCTATGAAGCCTTTACAGTAACTATACTTGTTATTTAGCTCTTAACACTTTGTAATATAATTCATTTTTTACTTTGAAAAATATTTCATACTGTATAAGGAAACACAGTAGTTCTAAGTTAATATTTAAGAGAAAACCTACCCCTCTCAAAGATCCTTTCACAAAAATAACAACAGAAAATTAAAAAGGGCTTTATTTAAATTGTTATGCAATTCAGAAATAAATGTTATACTTTGATGTATAGTTATTGCATAATTGTACATTTTAATCTAGCAGTAAGCCTCTAGGGTTTCTTTTTGCCCCCACTTTCATTAATGATATGCAAAGGGTATAATAAAAACTGGAATAATATAATCATTTCAGCTTGTATAAAAATAAAACCCATAATTAAGAAGTCGTATCTTTGTAGATACTATATTGTGTTACATCTAAATGTCTTTTGTCATAATTCTCACATTATTTGTTTTTGTTTTTGAAAGGTTTATGTTGTGTTCAATTTTAGAACAGAATAGCTCAGTAGTTTTCATGGAAAGAAAATGAAAACCTTTATTAACTGAAAATTGACCAATAATCTTTACAGATTATTTGTTTTAATAATTAGTGTCCTACAATTTTGTTTTGGTGAATGTTCTGAAGTTTAAACAAATGTATTAAAGTTTATTGTATGCATTGTTACTGTTAAGTAGAATTCAATCTAAAGGCAGTCTATCTTGCACTTAATTAATAGTTGTTGTTGTTGTTAAGTACCATCAAGTCAATTCAGACTCATAGAAACCTTGCTTAGGTTTTCCAGTAACTGCTGGTAGGTTTGAACCACTGACCTAATGGTTAGCATGCAAGTGCTTATTCTTCAGTTCCAACCAGGATGCCTAATTAATCATGTTGTTATTCTTATTAAGTGCCATTGATCCATTCCTACTCACAGCAACCCTGTAAAGGGTTTACAAGGAGTAGCTGGTGCGTTTGACCCGCCAACATTGTGATTAGCAGTCCAGTGCTTATCCTACAGAGCCACATCAGGACCTAAACTTAACAACACAAAGTCATCATAATTAGAGTCTCTTCTGACATCCATGTCGATCTTTTCTTTCTTCTTTGTCTTCTTAATGACCTTTTGCTTCCTGTATGATGTTCTTGATGTCATCTCAGACCTCAATCCATCTGACATCAGTGATGATAGTCCTTGTTCCACATCCTCATCTGAATCCAGCTTGAACCTCAGGCAGTACCCTATCAATGTACTGTTGCAGCCATTTCTTAATTCTCTCTACTTGCATGTGATATCAATGATATTTTCCAGTGATTTCTGCATTCTGCTGGATCATCTCTCTTTGTAATGGGCACAGATATGGATCTAAATTGCTTAATGATGAAGATCAAAGACCACAATCTTCAGTACAGGTTGAACCTCAGTATAAAGAAAAAAGAATCCTCACCTCTGGACTAATAAGTAGCATCATGGAGAAAAGACTGAACTTGTCAAAGACCTCATTTTTCTTGGCTCCACCATCAATATTCATGGAAGCGGCAATAAAGAAATCAAATGACATACTGAAAATTAGGCAAATCTGCTGCACTAGACCTCTGTAAAGTGTTGAAGAGCAAAGATGTCAATTTAAGGACTAAGGTGCACCTGGCCCAAGCCATAATATTTTAAAAGTCTTATATACATTTGGAAGTTGGATAATGAATAAGGAAAACAGTAGAAGAATTGATGCATTTGAATTGTCATGTTGGAAAAGAGTATTAAAGGCATCATGAACTGCCAGAAGAGCAAGCAAATCTGTGTTGGAAGAAATCCAACCAGAATGCTCCATGGAAGTGAGGGTTACCAGACTTTGTGTCTCGTACTTTGGAAGGACCAATCCCTGGAGAAGGACATCATTCTTGGTAAGGTGGAGGGCACAGGAACAGGAGGTGTTACCTTCTGTTGTACATAGGGTTGCTATGGGTCGGAACCAACTCATTGGCACCTAGCAACAACAACAGCTATCTTATACAAGAGCAGACTGCCTCATCATCTTTTCCTACAGAGAGGCTGATGGATTTGACTCACCAATTTTATGGTTAACAGCCAAACGCTTACCCACATTGCCTCCAGAACTCTGTTTAAATACTAATTTTATGATATTTCAGAATTAGCGTGCATTCTTTGCTTTTATTTACTTTTCCGTAATCTACATTATATAAAGTGAGGCTACGTGTACTGCATATTAATAAGCTTAATATGCCCTTCTGGCTTTAGTCTTGGTAGTGACTAAAGTAGTGTTACGTTATTTTCCCTGGTCTCTCTTGCTCTTGTGGGGGTCTAAAGAATTAGTCCCACCAAGTCGCCGCTTCTCAGTCACACATGAACAACAAACATTCACTTAGAATCTATTGCAAAGCAAAAATACGCTTCAGAGAGAGCAGGGAGTCTTTCTCCGCGAGTGGAGTAGATAGAGCTGGTAGCAGTAGGGAGCATCGATTAGATCAGGTCAAAGTGAAAGTACACTTCAAAGAGAGGAGCGGATTTGTCTCCAGGAGAGGAGAGGGGTTGGGTGCACTAGCTTATAAAGATATGGGGTCCCTTTTTCCTAGTGGTGAGCTAATACATATTAATAAGGAGGAGTGGTATGAATATTCATATTTTTTCTTGTAGAGGGGCGCAGCCTTTTGCAGTTGTTAGCTTTAGGTGCTGTCTTCATGGGCCATCTGTCTGTGACCAGCTACTTCTCTCAGGGTTTCAGGTTCTGATACCCCTATGTCTGTCCAGGCTATATCCTTCTTATTGTACTAGAGATGTCCTTCCCCCTTTCAGGGGAAGCCAGGGTGAGAGGCCCAGGGCCCCAGTGGTCCTAACTTGTCCCTGATAGTAGGACTATGCAAAAAGTAGTGTAGTGGTTATGAATTGGGTTGCTAACCTCAAGGTCAGCAGTTCGAAACTACCAGCTGTTCTGCAGGAGAAAGAGGAGGCTTTCTGCTCCCGTAAAGATTTACAGCCTCGGGAACACCGTGCGAGGTCACTATGAGTCGGAACTGACTCCACGGTACTTAACAACAACAACAACAAAGGGACTGGATGTTGTTACTAAGTACCGTCAAGTCAGTTTCAACTCATAGAGACCCTGTGTAAGGTTTGAGGAGTGGTTGGTAGGTTTGAACCACTGACCTTGTGATTAGCAGCCCAGTGCCTATTCTACAGTGCTACGCCAGGATAGGTTGCTAATAATGTAAACCGGGTACAAACCTTGTTCATTAGGACCATGCAAATAAGATATATGGACTCCTAGCGTGGGGATTGCTCAGTTTTGCCATCTTACTAGTTTAAAAATAAGTCATCTCAAAAGTGGAAAGAGGGTATGTCACTATCCTCAAGCAAGAAGCACCAGGAGTAGAGCACACAGTGTGATCCCTGGGCTGAAGATCCGTGATCTAGGAGACAAAAGAACTGTGACACCAGAAATGGTGAGAGATGAAGAAGCATGGCAGAGAAAAGACAGCAGTAGAAGCAACAAAACCAGCACAAAACACAGCGTTAGGCCTTCTGGCCCACAGACTGAGAAAACTGAGTGCCTTCGGCCAGGAGACTTACTGACAGAGAGGCATGCCTCTGGACAATTTTCTAATTAAGTAGGTTCGCCAATCAGTGGAGCTAGAACTGAGCACCTTTGGGCCGAGACTTGATGGCAGAGTGGGGTGCCTTTGAGCACATAATTGGCAGAACTGAAAGAGCTCAAAAGACTGTGGGTCTGAAAGGCCATGAGCTAAAACAGCTTTATAACACTTGAGAGGCCTGGCTGGAGAGAGGAATGCCTCCAAGTGTGGCTGAGTGTAGGCTGTCCTGATTGAAGAAATATATCCTGAATATTCTTGAACTTGAATTGTAACCAGTTATTTCTCTAATAGACCCTCTACCTGTATTTCTGTGAGTCCTGTGTGGCCATTGCAGTGAACTATTGAGCCCATAAGAGATATACCGAGTGCCATGGGAGGGACAATTGGTTTCAGAATTGGTAAAATGGTTTGAGGTGGAGGCAGGTCTGACCTGCATCTCATAAGAATTGCCCTTGACCTGATGCCAATGGTGATTCTGATGAAACTAGAGAAGTTCAGACATTGCCCCCTACTGGATTGAATCAAATGTACCTTCTCAAATAATCTATTATTGTATCATCCTATTTAAACATGACCACATTGTTCTGTTGTGCATAAGGTTGCTATGAGTAGGTACCGACTTGATGGCACCTAACGACAACAACCACATTTATTAGTCTCAGTAACTTAATATCAGAATAAATGACTTGGGAACAAATCTAAGAGTTATCTCTACTCCAGCTCTCTTATTTTCCCAGTGAAGAAATCGAGATCCAGAGAAGTTCTATTTCTATTGTAGTATATCAGTTTGCTTTAGCTGCTTTATATTCAGGATCCAGTTTCAGAGTCACTTCTGATACCTATTTTGGTCTTTCCTTTCCTTTTGCTTTCTTCATTCATGATGTCCTTGTCTTTCCACAACTCTTCTATTCTTCAGTCATTAGTGTTCAATGCAGCAAATCTATTCTTGATGGTTTCTAAATTCAGTTAGGATATATTCATGGCTGTAGTTTGGCTCTCATGGACTTGTTTAATTTTCTTCATCTTCAACTATGAAGTTATGTATGAGCAATTGAAGATCTGCTCAGCAGTTGGTCCCTGGCCTTGTTCTGACTGATGATACTGAAAATTTCCATTGTCTACTTCAACATACATAGTCAATCTGATTCTTATGTATTCCATGTGGTGAGGTCCACATGTATAGTCACTATTCATGGTGTTGGAAAAAGATATTTCCAAGGAATAGGTGGACTCCTGGTGTGGCACTGTAGGATCAGTACTGGACTGTGAATCGTAAGGTCAGCCTTCAAACCAACCAGGAGCTCCTCAGAAACCCTATACATGGTCACTATGAGTCAGAATCAACTTTATAACACTCAACAACAACAAATAGATCGTTGGTATTGCAAAATTTTATGTAATCTTTGGTGTCATTTCTATTACCAAGGCCATATTTTCTAACTATTGCTCTTTTTTCTTTGTTTACAACTTTTACATTTCAATCACCTGTAATTATCATTGCATCTAGATTGCTTGTTTGATTAATTTCAAATGGCAGAAACTGGTAAAAATCTTCTATTTTATCATTAGTGGTTGGTGTGTAAATCTGAGTAAATAATTTATTAACTAGTCTTATTTGTAGGTGTAGGTATTAATCTAGCTCCTGTTTTTCAGGAGAGTTACTGAAATGTTCTTTTTGCCTTTGAATGTAGCCATTTCTCTTCAATTTGTCATTTCTATCATAGTAGATTATATGATTTTCTAATTCATGATAGCCAATACTAGCCTATTTCAGTTCACTAATGCCGCAGATATTGAACTTCAAGCTTTCCACTTTACTTTTGACAACTTCTAATTTTACTAGATTCATGCTTTGTACAGTCATGTTCTAGTTACTGATGGATATTTGCAGCTGTTTCTTTTCATTTAAGTCATGCCACATCAGCAAATGAAGATACCAAAAACTTTGCTCCATCCATGTGATTAACTCTACTTTGAGGAGGCAAGTTTTTCTAGCCGTAAAGTTTGTGTGTGCTTCAACCAGAGGGGTTCATCTTCTGGCACTGTATCAAGATTGTGTTCCACAGCTATTCATAAGGTTTTCACTGACTAATATTTTTTAGAAGTAGATTTCAAAGTCCTTCTTACTCATTTAATGTAGATTAGCCAGAGTGAATAGAAGAAATGATGAAGTAAGATCTGAAAAAAGCAGTTAAAGAAGACAAAGTAAAGTATAATGAAGAACACACTTGGTATTTCTCAAACTGAAAAAAAAAAATACATAAATTCAAATCTTAAGTTGGAATATTGAAGGATTCTATCGGCAAACTATTGAGCATTGTGGGAAACTGAAAAAGAAGATGGAAGGAATACACATTTGCTTTACTGAAAAGAATTGGTCAGCACTCAGCCATTTCAGAATCTAGCAAATGATCAAGAACTGATACTACTGATGGAAGAAGTCCAAGCTTCACTGAAGGCAAAGGGGGAAAACAAGATTCCAGTGATTGACAGAATATCATTTGAAATCTTCAACAAATGGATACAACACTGGAAGTACTTATCTGTGTAAGTCAAGAAATTTGCAAGACAGCTAGCTGGCTAATCATCTGGAAGAGATGCATGTTTGTGCCCATTCAAAAGAAAGGTGACCCAACAGAATGTGGAAATTATCTAATAATATCATTAATACCATATGCAAGCAAATTTTTGCTTAAGATCATTTAAAAATGGTTGTAGCAATACATATACAGGGAATTGCCAAAAATTCAAGCCAGATTCAGTAAGAAATATCATTGCTACTGTCAGAAGGATCTTAGCTACAAGCAGAGAATACCAGAATGATGTTAACCTGTGCTTCATTGACTGTGCAAAGGCATTTGACTGTGAGGATCATAATAAATTATGGATAGCATTGCTAAGAATTAGAATTTAAAAACATAAAATTGTAGTCGTGCGGAATTTGTGCATAGACCAATAAGATACTGACTGCATAGTTTAAAATTAGCAATCATGTATGTCCAGGCTGTATCCTTTAACTGTGTTTATTTGAACTTTATGCTGTGCAAATAACCTGGGAAACTGAACTACATGAAGAATTTCTAATCAGGATTCAAAGAAGACTCATTAACCACCTGTCATATGCAGATAATCTACCCTTGTTTTCTGAAAGCAAAGAGGACTTGAATCACTTACTAATGAAGATCAGAGATGATAGTCTTCAGTATAGATTACACATAAACATAAAGAAAACGAAAAATCCTCACAACTTGACCAGTAAGCAACAGCATGAAAAATGGAGTAGATATTGAAGTTGTCAGGGATATCATTGTACTTGGATCCACAATCGATGCCCATTGAAGCAGTAGTCAAGAAATCAAAGGATGTGTTTGCCTTGAGTTAATATGCTGCAAAAGACTTATAAGTATAAAAAGCAAAGATGTCACTTTGAAGACTAAGGTGTCCTGACCCCAAGTCATGGTATTTCCAATGCCCTCATTCCACATGGTGCATGTGGAATCTGTACCATGAATAAGGGAGACTGAAGAATTGAAGCATTTGAATTATGATATTGTTGAAGAACACTATATATATAATGGACTGCCAGTAGAATGAACTGTCTTGGAAAGCTGTCTTGAAAAAGGTACAGCCAGAATGTTCCTTTTAAGTGAGCATGGTGAGATTTTATCTCACATACTATGGACACGTTATCAGAAGGGACCAGGACCAGTCTCTGGAGTAATAAATATCATGGTTGGTAAAGCAAAAGGTCGTCAGAAAGGAGGAAAACCCTCAAGAAGATGATTGACACAGTAACTGCAACAGTGGGCCCAAGAGTAGGAATGACTGTGAGGATGAGGCAGGACTGGGCAGTGTTGCATTCTTTGGGATCATTCTCAGAGGATTGTTATGAGTCAGAACCAGTATGATAGCCCTTGACAACACCAACATCTGAGCCAGTTAGTAATCAATCTTATTTTTCTAGATCATCTAGTGATTTTACAATTGATTAATTCTTAGCTCTTTGAAAGTTCTTTGTTATAAAATATTATTATACCTCTTTTTATCCCAAATCTTCCTTTTTCATTTTTTCTGTGCCCTTTGTGGCTACTCGTAGTGATGTCTTGATGTTGTATTCTTTATTAATATTTTTAGAGTTTCCTCTTTTTCTTTTATGGCTTTATTCTATTAATTACCTGTCCAGGAATCTTTTCTTTTCCCCCCTTGAGAGCAGATACTGTGACCCATACCACTTTTTCAAATTCTTCAGTTTAATTTTTCTTTCAGTTTGTATTATAACTTATTATTATATTCTCTCATTCATACTGACCCCTCTTCTTGACTGTATTTTTTATCAAGTCCTTTAGCATTGCTTTAAGCTTCCTCTGGTTCTTTCCCCTCAGAAATTATCAATATTAAAATGTTAGCAATACAAATCTGGCAGAATAGAAAATGCTTCAAACCAGCATTAAAATCTTCCACATCCTTACCAAGTGCATCAGAAAATCTGTTGTTTCTGTAACTGACCCCAAGATATCAAAGGATAGACTTGAAAAAGACAATTCAATTCAATCAATCTGTATACAATAGGCTATAAATCTCCTTATGTTTACCAGTGGTTGGCCCTCTTAGTGAATGATTGGTCTGGAAAGATCATGGCAAGTTTAGTATACTGGCTCCAGTTAGATTTTCCAGTGTTTATTTCGGAGAGCTTTTGATTGTAGAGAGTGCTTAGAAAAGCTAAACAAACATTTAGGTCTGTAGCTTCTGAAACCATTCTGATCTTTGGGTTTCTTTCTAGCTCTGCCTGCAGCTCTATGTGACCCTAAAAATAGAAACTCACACCAGTAATCTCTTGGATGTCAGTGAAGTTTAACAAATTGAAAGAAGACCTATTACCATCTACTCTTCATCCTCTCTCTATTGTATTCAATATTTAACAGACAGCTGCTGGCACCAGCATAACTGTATTCAGATTAAATGCACTTTACTAGGTCTGCTGGTGTAGTGCTTCATTACTCATATGCAATGCATGTGTGAAGCTTGAAAAAGGGAACAAATAAAAAATGGTTATCTTTGTTTAAGCTTTTTTGTAAATCTGTCTACCCCAACCCCCCCATAGTTTGCAGATAGCATCAGGGACCACATTCTAAATGCTCCTTCAGAGGGTTGGCCCTTTATGCTATCAAAGATCTCCTTAATGAATAGTGATTACTGAAGATATTTTATGCATTTACTACTTGCTTTTACAGTCATGGACCTGATATTCATTAACTAAATAATGCTGGTTTATTGGCAAATAATAAATATTTTTTATTCTTTTCTTTTTGTATTCTGTAAATTTACATTGTATTCAAATATGCTTGAGATAAGCAACATTTGGCTGGCAGCCAGTATTCTTTCTTTCTCATGGCTTTTAAAGCAAATAACTACAAGATCATGTACCAAGAAAAAGTGGCAATTATAACTGTGTTTAGATTTTATTGACCATTCATTTATATCTTATTCAGGCCATATGAAAGTTAGCCTTAAATATATATATATATATTTGAAAACTTAATTGTTATGGCTGTTGGTTTTTTTATTTTGTATTTATGTATGAAGGGGGAAAAGGAGTTAAGAGTGTATCTGGTCCTCAGTATTTGCTTCTCCTTTATGCAGTTCCGTATGTTTATGTGGCAAAATTCTCCTGGAGCTTTGAATCCTGGCGACTCTATAATTGTAACACCACTTCAGGCAATAATATGTGGATCAGGGCTAATTGGAAATTTTCCCTTGAATTTTTCCTTTACAGAGAGAGAAAAATAAACTTGGTTTAGAAATCAGTTTGTTGCCAAATTTGCTAAGGGCAAGGATTTAGAAGATTTGTTGTTGATTTTATTTATTTATTGAAAAGACTGCATTTAGTTCAGCATTCAAAAGATCCAAAGGTATATCTTCTCCCACACCTACTTAATATCTTCTTCCTTCCAGCCCAGACAGCGTTTTCAATTTCTTATGTATTCCTCTATACTTGAAATGTTTCATGTATATAAAAGCTAATACACATACTTGCACAGCATGCTTACTATCTCTTACTTTGTCCACATAGTAATATATCCTGAAGATAATTTTACTCCAATAAATCAAGAGCTTTCTCATTTTCAATGGTTGTATAATATTCCATTGTCCACAGGAGAAAGACATAATCTACTATCATACAAATTACAGCCTCAGAAACCCCTTGAAACAGTTTTCTGTTTTATAGGCCATTGAGTCCGAATCGACTCTGGCAATGACATTGTTTTGTTGTTGTTGAACCCAATTTATGAGCATTTAGCTTGTTTGTAATCTTTTGCTATTAACATGAATATCTTGGTACACATTTTGTTTTATGCACTTAAGATAATGCTTTCTAGGTAGAATTTCTAAGGGCCCAAGTATATGTGTGTTTGTAATTTTTATAGATATTGCTGTAATCCCAGTAAGGAGTTCTAGAGTGTTCTACCAATATATTATTATATTCCTATTTTCCCTCTTTAGAATTCTTTAAAAGAGACACTTTAATTAGGTGAAGATGTAATGATATTTTAAATGATCAAATCAAGCAGTTTTTAGAGTGATTTTGTGTGTGTGTGTGTTTACATATAGAATGAAGTTGAGTAGGTTTTACATAACTGTGTTATTTTTGATCTCGGCTTTTACTCTTATTTCCTTAATGGAAGGAACGTGTAACTAGGAGTGGCCAGATTCCCCCTGGTACCATGGAGTCTTTTCCTTTTTAGGAATGTTACCAAGCTCCCGGATTGAAAAAGAAAACCCTTGTTTGTTGAATAATTTATGTGGTATTTATAAATTATGATATGTAAACATGTATTTTCTTGCAAAATAATTTTATAGACTAAAATTGATGATCTTAAAGAGTGTTCCACTATGTGTTCATGTTTGGTATACCCAGTGAAGTTCAGAATTACCAGACTTGTACCTAAGAGAATCAAAAGAAAGACATTTTCAAATAGAGCAGGTGTATATATCTCAGTTCACCTTTCATATGGCAGTGTGTAAGCTGTTTTTTCTTTTTTTTCAACTATTTATTGTGAATTAAATGAAGGTTTACAGAACAGATCATTTGTTTTGTATTCAACAAATCGTACACTTTGCTTCATTACAATGATTGCAATTCCCCTCATGTGCCAAGAGTTAACGGTATTCACTGTAACAAGTGAATTCCTCTCTGTGTCTTCCACAGCCTTCATCTTTCCTCTACTGACCTTCCTCTTATTGCCTGCCCTGTCACCCATGTGAACTTGTGTCTGCTCTCTAGCACATGAATAATCTTACCTTTTACTGCTCCCACCCCCCCAACCCCAGAAAGCATCATAGATTGTTTCTTTTATCAAGAAAACCTTTAATCAACTTTTTACAACATTGGTCTCATACAATATTTGCCTTTTGGGGATTGGCTAATTTCACTCAGCATAAGGTCCTCCAGGTACAAACATATTGTGGAGTTATTCACAGATTCCTCATTACTCTTCAATGTTTTGTATGTAGTATTCCATCATGTTTATGTATCAAAGCTTGTTTAACTGTTCTTCTGTTCATGAGCATTTAGGCTGTCTCCATCTTTTGTGTTGTGTCTTTTATAGTCAGCATATAGAAGGACTCTGTTTTCTTATCCATTCTACTCTTTATGTCTCTTGACTGGTACCAATTACACTGAACGTAAATGTAATCCATTTACGTTCAGTGTAATTATCAATAGGTATGAATTGATTGTTGTCATTTTTCTGTATATATTTTTATGGTGCTATTGATTTCTTTATCCCACATAATTTTCCATGCTGAGTTCGTTTTGTTTGTGAGTTTTCTTTTCATTTCTGTTGTGTTAATGTTTACTAAATCTTTTTGATTTTCCTCTTAATTTGATTTGCAGGTATATTATTTTTCTTTGAAGTTACTCTAATTTATTAATTTTTTTCCCTGCCTAAAACAGCCTGTTTTATCTTGAAATCTACTTGACTTCCTTGCCGTTTGCAAGTTCTGTAGTTACACTATTCCCTCTTTTTGCTTTGTCATTGACTTCATTATATATTGATCTCTCTGGTTACCTGTGTTCAGTCTTTTTTTATTTTAAATACTCATATGGATTGACTTGTGGGTGGTGTTGCCATTAGGGTACTCTCAGGTTATTGTATGCTGTTGTTAGTTCTCAGTTCAAAGAATACCCTTTATCATTTTTTTTTTTTGTAAAGTTGGTTTGATCATTACAAATTCCTTTAATTTCTCTTTATCTGAAAATGTGTTAATTTCACCATTGTATTTGAGAGATAGCTTTGCTGGGAAATTTTTTTTCTTTCAGAGTTTTGTATGTTATCCAATTGCATTCTTGCCTGCATAGTTTTTATGGTGAAATTAGAGCTTAGTCTCATTTTTTCTCCTTTGTAGGTAACTTTGTATTGTTCCCAAGCTTCTCTCAATTCTTTCCTTGTCTTTGATTTTAGAAAGTTTGATTATATAGGCTTTGGTGATTTTCTTTGGAGATCTATCCTGTTTGGTATTTGTTCAGCTTCTTGCATGCTTATCTTCTTGTCTTTCATAATGTTAGGGAAAGTTTTCTTCCAGCAATTCTTCACAATTTTCTCTGTGCTTTTTATTATCTCTTCCTGTTGTGGACTTCCAATCACTTGTAAGTTGTTCCTCTTTGGTGTCCCACAAAATTGTTAGACTTTCCTAGGATTTTGTCATTCTTTTCCCTAATTATTCTTCTAGCATACTAGAATTGAGAGATTTGTCTTCACGCTCACTAATTCTAGCTTCCATTACTTTGCACCTATTCCTTTACCTTTTTAATGTATTGTCCATTTGTGACATCTTAGTATTAATCTTCTGGATTTCTAATGGCAAGTTTTATCCTATTTTTTAAAAAATGCATTTGTTTTGTCTTCTTGTTCCTGTAGTATTTTCCTGAATTCTTCTAAAGTTTTTATGTTCTTCTTGCTTTCCTCAATCTTTTTATTAATCCTTTGAAGCTACCTAATTAGATTTTTTTTCTGAATTTCTTTTCAGTTAGTACCATTACCTTTTCTTCTTAAGAAATGTTTTCTGGCTCTGTATCTTGTTAATTTGTTTGAGACAGTCTCTTGTTTCTTCTTGTGAGCTAAAATAGTCTGGTGCCTATGCAGCACTGTGAGGCTGTTGTATATGTGAAAACAAGCAGTATACTTATTGGCCCTGAAAAGGAGAAATCTATGTGGGACTCCTGCAATTCACGGAGCTCCCAAGGCGATTGTGGAAGGGATGTGACAACAGAATTGCTGGCCCTAGATGGAATTCCTATTGGCCTTGGTGTTATCTGTGTTCATGACACTCAGTCTGAAAGTAGTTTGTCAGGTCCCTTGATGGAGCTGGTTTCAGTGTCTGTTAGGACTACAGGGCAGCTAGGGGCAGCGTAAATGTGGTCTGGTACCTCTGCAGGTTTTGGAGCCCACCTGAATCCAGACACCAAAGCAGCACAGCTGGCCCCCACCTCACACTGGCATGGCTCCCAACCATGTGGTTCTAAGATCCTGGAGAGCAGAATTTGCACTTGTGGTGGATCAGGGTGGGAGCTGGCCACACCTCTGGTCACCAGGGGAGCATGGAAAAAAAGAAGGAATCAAACCTTTCCTGTCATCGCCTGTGTAAGTCAGCTCTGCCAGGCCTCCTTCTGTTGCCAAAACTGCTCACAAGATGGTTGAGTTGTTTCTAGCTGGCTGTTCACTATTCAGTCTCCCTCTCTTGCCATCCCTGCTCAACTTCTCCTCCCAGCAAGCACTCTATCCATTTCTTTAACCTTTCTTCTGAAGTTCAGAGTACCAGAATTTTCATCTGCGTCT
>NW_006408522.1:43046395-43047057 GCF_000296735.1 Chrysochloris asiatica
AGATGGATCAGCCAGGTGGCATCATTGATGGCATCAAGTGTGACGGTGGTAGTTAGGTTGGCCCAGGATTGGACATTGTTTTGTTCTGCTGTGCATGGGGTCACTATGAGTCGGTTCTGACTTGATGGCACCTGACAACAAAAACAACAAGTGACTGGATATAAGGGAGTCTTTGAATTTTTAATGTTCTTTGTTTTGTTGTTTAGTGCTTAAAGAAATGCCATGCTTTAAAAGAATTTGAAGCAAGGTACCTTTTCTCATGCTGTGTTAATCTTGAATTGTACAGTGTTTTTGTATGGTAGTAGCAGTATAACTGAACTGAAAAAATGGTATATTAGGTTTTTCCCATAGTGGTACCACCCATTTGTTTTGTGAACATGTACAAGTTATATCACTTGTATTTTATTTAGTACTACACAAGATATGGAGTCTTGGTGTAACACTGTAGGATAAGCACTAGACCTCTTAGCACAAGGTTGGTGGTTCAGACTCACCAGTTGCTCCTTGGAAATGTTATACAGAGTCTCTATAAGTTGGAACTGACTCAACAGCACTTAACAGCAACAAGAGACATGATATGCCTCCCCTTACAAAAATTGCACCATCTCTCTTTGCTACAAATATATTTGAATTATATACCTATATGCTTTTTTTTTTTTTTT
>NW_006408522.1:43047157-43050739 GCF_000296735.1 Chrysochloris asiatica
CCATCCCTGCTCAACTTCTCCTCCCAGCAAGCACTCTATCCATTTCTTTAACCTTTCTTCTGAAGTTCAGAGTACCAGAATTTTCATCTGCGTCTATTTTATTTGGTCTCTCAGATCTTGGTTGTAGAGGGTTCATGTAGTGTGTCTGCCTCCATAAACTACCTTTCTTTTTTGTTTTGTTTTTTAACTTTTTGTTGTGAATTGAGAGAAGGGTTACAGAAAAGATCATCAGTTTTACATTAAACTAATCATATGCTTTTTGTTTCCTTTGATGTACCCTCCTCAAAAAAACAAAAAACAAAAACAAAAAAAAACACGCAGGGATATATAAGTGTTTAAATAACCAAGGGCACATAGCCTTTCTCTTTCCATGTGTCTAGAGTCCTCAGTTGCTCAATTTCTCCATGCCATCACCTTTGCCTCCATCTCTGGTGTTGTTGCTTCTCTGGTTAGGGTCACATGTTCAGCTCATGCTCTTCTCTCTTGATGGTCCTAGGGTCCTCTCTTCTTGGAATGTAAGATTAACTACTCATATTATGACATCTTATTAGTTAAGTTGGTATATATTCACAAAAACCTTTGCTGGATGGTAAGCTACATGAAGGCAGGTCCTGTGGTTTCTTATGTGCTGTTCCATCCAAAAAGAGAACATAGCATGTATTAAACACTTTACTGAGTGAAAAAAATAATCTGTTGTACTTTATCTCTTGCTGATTTTTAGACATTTTACTTAGGTTAATAGTTTTTTTGTTGTTGTTGTTTTTTTTTCTTTTTTTTAAATTCTTAAGTGATTACATATAGTTAAGGTCATTGTATTGGGCTAATTTCCATTAACTTAGTTTCCTATAACTGTCTTTTTCCTAGATTTGGCCAGTCAGAGACACTAGGGAGATTATAGGACAAGAGGAAGGGAGAAACCTTGGTTCTTCCTCAGTTGAGTGTCCACTATGGTTGACTCTTCTCTTGTTTCACTTTCTATTGGACAAACCCTCTGATATTTCAGCTTCCACCAGTGTGGTACCTTAAATTTCCTTGATATGGCTTTTCTAGCCAATGTCTTCTTAATTCCCACCAGTGGTTGGGTTTGTTTTTGTTGATAAGTGCTGCCGAGTCAGATCTGACTCATATTGACCCTGTATAGAGTTTCTGAGGAGCAACTGGTGAATTTGAACAGTCGACCTTGCAGTTCAAACCAACCTTGTGGTCCTATGCATTATCCCACAGCACCACAGCTTGGTGGGACCATACAAAAATGTTGTACAGGATTCTAAGGCTGGGATTGGTTAGTTTTGCCATCCAGATAGTTTAAAAGCAGCCGTTTCAGATGATGGAACAAATAATCCCAGGACCATCAAGAAAGAACAGCATGAGTGGAAAATGAGATCCCTACCTAGAAAAGTGGCAACAGCAGAGATGGTGGCAGAGGCAGCAACACAGAGCCCCTGTAGGCATCTAGGCCCATAGATTGAGTAAAGCTGTGTGCTTACAGGCAGGAGGCTACATTGCAGAATGTACTTTTTGTACATTTAATGAAGCTTGGTAATACTCACCCGAGCAGGGCAGAGGCCACATGGCTACATGGCTGAGCAGTCAAAGACAAGAGTGAGGCATGCCTGCAGTATGGCAGACAAGAGGTGTTTCTAAATGGAGAACTGCTGTGTCCTGAGTTTTTCTGATCTTGAATTGTGCCCTGTTCACTTCCCTAATAAACCCCATTATCATGAGTATTGTTATGAGTTCTATGTGGCCATTGCTATGGATTGTCGAACCCAGATGTGAAGCAGAGAGTGCTGTGGGTGGGATGATTAGTGTCAGAATAGGCTAAAGAACGTTATAGGGTGAAGGCATGTCTGACCTGCACTTCATTGGAATCGGACTTGGGCTGATGTCCAGTTTAATTCTCTTTTCCCTTTATGAAGCCAGCGTAAATCAGTATGGTCCTCACATGGTTTTTACAACCGGGACACCTGGTCCTTGGGCTCTGAAACCCTCCCATTAACCCTACATCTTAGGGATAGTAACTGCTTTCTCTTGTCGCTTATCTCTAGTTTTCCTTACTGTGCCCTCTTTGGCTTCTAAGTTCTGTTGTGTGTGCAACCAATTCCTTTACATATTTATGAGTGGTTTCTATTTTCCTGGTCTTAATTCATCAGAGTCTTAATTTTATAGAAGATATTAATGTCACTAAATAATAAATGAGCATCTGTTTACATTTATTATTGTCGTATCCATGCAATTGGCTGAATTACTTAAATCTTCTGATGATTGAATAGAATGTACTATGCTGGATTCTGTAGGAACCCTGATAGTGCAGTGGTTAAGCACTTAGCTGTGAACCGAAAGATTGGTGGTTCAAACCCAATCAATGGTTTTGTGGGGTCAAGACCTGGCAATCTACTTCTGTAAAAATTAAACCCAAGAAACTCCTTTCTATAGCTTCACATGGAATAGCAGTGAGTTAGAATTGACTCCAGCACCCAACAACAACAACGTGCTGGGAGCTATCAAGATGCCAACAGAATCTAATACAACAGTGAGCTTGTACCACCTTAAATTTACAGAATGAGAGGTTTCAAGGATTTAAAGGAAGGAGAGATCACTGTTGATTGGAGGAACCAGACTTTCGGGTCATGGTTTGTGAAGAGTGAGTAAGATTTTACTAGGTGGCGTTTGGGGACAAAAAGTAAGTAGAAAATTCCAAAAAGAACAGGACTAGAATCATGGCTATAGGACATTAGTGTATTTTGGTTAAATACTAGATCGTCACGAGAAAGGTTATTTTAAATAAATATAGATATGAGAGTAGAATTTATTTGGCAGGTGTGGAGGGCTTACATTTTAGGAATCTTTATGTTAGATTAATTATTGAAGTGAGAAGAAATTAAAGGTAGAGAGAACAGTGGCGGGCCCATTGATTTTATTCTGGGGAAAGATGAGAAGGTCTGAACTAGGATACTGTGGTGAAATGCTTAATTTGTAGGACTTAGTGACTGGAGGGCTTCTATCATGGAGGGTGGCGGCTAAACGATGTGCGAGAACTGCGCAGACCTGGTGGAGGTGTTAAATGAAATCCAGACCATGGAGCGGCTGGGTGAGAGGTGTCTGGAGACCAGGTTGATGCGGTGACGCTGCCTAGCGGGAAGAGACTGCAGGGGCCGGCCAGGCTGTCCTACTTACCCCGGACGCAAGAGCGCCGTCCTAACCTAACCATTGGATCCTGGCTTTGAGGCAGGGTCGACCAACTTAGAGACCCATAAGTGCAGCCCAAAGTGTCTCACTACAACCCAGTCACCCCTGCTGCGCTTCTGTCTCTTGATTGACATCCGAGGACAGAAATCCTGCCTTTGAGCCGGACTTAAGGGCCCTAGCACAAGGAGATTCCTATTTAACAGCAACCATGCAACCACCACTCTTCTGTCTGTCATGCTGTGGTGGTTTGAATTGCTGTGATTCTGAGGGCTATGCCACCGGTATTTTAAATAACCAGCAGGGTCACCCATGGTGAACAGATTTCAGATGAGCTTCCAAACAAAGACAGACTAGGAAGAAAGAGTGACAAACTACTTCCGAATCTCTAGTCAC
>NW_006408522.1:43054237-43071757 GCF_000296735.1 Chrysochloris asiatica
ATTCTTTTTTTTGTATCCTGTTTTAGTTCAAAATCAACATTAGTTTACTGAAACTCCTCTTGTCAAGGTCAAACAAATCTAGAGAATACTTTATTCTTTTAAAAAATTTCATTCTTTCTCTTCTTCAACCTCTTTGATAATACTTGGCACTGTAGACTCCCCATCCTTTTTAAAACTTTTTGGATTTGACTTCTAGGATATTCCTCCTTCCTAGTTTTCTGTCTCTTTGTTTTTAGGGTTTTTTTCCCAAGACTCCTTTTGGTGTTTACTTTTAAATGGTATATTTCCTCAGAGCTTCAGTGTACCCCTTTTCTTTCAGGCTGTATTTCTTGATTAATTGCATCTCTTTTTATGGCTTCAGCTACCAGTGATGGGCGCATTTGCATCATTCACTTAAACATGATTTTTGAGCTCCAAACCCAAATGTCTACCAGGCACCTCTCATTAAATGAGTTACCTAAGACTCAATGATGCCTAAAATGGTTCTCATTATCTTCTATCCAAATCTCTTTATTTCCTATTAAACTGATGACATTGCTCTTCACCAAACAGATGCTTGAGAGCATTTTTCCTTTCTCAACTACACACCATCAAAATCTGTTGATATTTTCTTTGTAATCTTATTGGGAACTAACTTCATTTAGGCCATCATCATTTCTTAGTTAGATTCCTATAGAATTTTCTTAATGAATTGTTCTACTTCTAAACTAGTCTTTTGTGATCAATAATTCTATGGAACATTTTAAAAATAAAATATGTCATTATCATGCTTAAAGGTCTTTCAGTTAATCAACATCCCTTTCTTCCTATTTGACAGAATGTATTCTAAACTCTTTACTATGGCCTAAAACTTTTGGCAAATGATTCTGTTTATGTTGTGCCTTCTATCTAGATTATGTCTCTTCTTCTTCTAACTGCCATCATTTTATTAATTTTACTTTTTCCCCTCAGCCTTACCAGTTTTCTCTTGACTCCTTTGCTTTGTCTGTAATAACCCACAACTTCTGATAGTCCTGTTCATTGGGGAAATAAGTTTGGTCCCTCAAGATGAGTGTGGGCCTCTTCATGCCTATGTTCAAACTTTATCCTCACCACCCACACCAAATCCCAGAGGCTTTCCTTTCTCCTGTAGTGCAAAAAAGTAAGAGAGGAGAGCAGTAGAGAATGAAGATAGAAAAGTCATTGATCTGTCAGAGTGAGATGTGACCTCTGGAAGGTTTTGAGCAGATAAGACACTTAGCTAAGAGTTTTGAGGAAACACTATGAGGGACAGGGACTGGGACAGTCAATGGCTCACTCAAGGTGGCTGTTGTGATTATTGTTCCATGGTGCTGTTGAATGAATTCTGACTATAGCAACCATATGTACAACAAAATGGAACACTGCCTACTTCTGCAAAATCCTTACCATTTTTCCTATGTTTGAGCCCATTGATGGTAGTACCCACTATGTGAATCTATTTTATTGAGGATCTGCCTCTTTTTGTCTGACCGTCTGCTTTACTAAGTATGATGTTCTTCTCTAGGTACAGGTCCCTCCTGACAACATGTCCAAAGTATGTGAGACGAAGCCATACCATTTTCACTTCTAAGAACTATTCTGACTGTACTTCTTTGTTTGTCCTGGCAGTCCATGGCATATTTAATGTGCTTCTCCTATTCTAATTATGGTTACAAGATCTGTCTCTCCTGTTACTGAGTGACCCTAGGCAAGGTACATAGCCTTTCTTCTTCACCTCAGTTTCCTCATCTTTAAAGTGAGGATTATAAAAATTCCCTTGAAGGGTTGTTAAGATAATGAAAGGATATAATTCATATAATATGATAAGCACAGTGCTTTGTAGATAATGCCTTGATAAATTCAGGTTAATGAGTGAATGTTGAAGCACAGTAAAGTTTTAATAACAGCATTATTCATCTCCAATGACATTATTCTTCAAGGAATAGAGTTTCATAAAATGTGTGATGTGTGTATGTACATTTTAATGTGATCCTATTGCAGTCAATTCTACATAAATTATTTTTTGTTGATAGTACTGGTCTAAATCTAAATTTTAGAACATTAAAAACCCATTTATATAAGTTGCATTTTAATTTTAAATAAGAAGGAAGTTTCCCTAGGAGTTTGCAAATTGAGTCCAGAAAACAATTTCTAAACAGATTAACCATTTTATATCAAATTGAGATTCTTAAAAGTGAATACTTATTGAAAGCTAGTCTCCTAGCAAGGGTTGAACAATTTAATCTATATATTTTGTTGTTGTTGTTGTTAACGAGTTTTGTATAAATTCTCAAATGCAATCACATTCTTGGGAGAGTCAAGGGAAAGAGCAACTGTAGTTCTAGGCTTCTCTTCAGTTTTATATATAGATTGCATTTGGTGTGAGAGGACTTCACATTGTTGCAACTAAGATGAAGCTCAAAAGTAAAATAATACAGTGTTAGATTTAAATGGAAAGAACTGACAAATGGTTATGATCTTCTGCAAGTGTTTTTGCCACATAACTTGCAGACTTAACAACTTTTTCCCAGTTTAATTGAAAAAAACAGCCCACAAAGTGTGATAATAATGCTACAAATTGGTGACCTAATACTCTGTCATGAGTTCACTGTTTAATGGGCTCTAGCTCCAGATGGTGACCATTTCTCATTTTAGAATTTATTTATTTATTTATTTTTAATATTGATGGTGCTAAGAAAAGCAAAAACTTTTGTAGAAGTCAAATACAGTTTTTAGTCATATGCCTGTGTTACCTTTAAAATAATTTCATATAAATTGGTCTTTATTTCTGTGGTTAATTTTTATTAGTTTGGACTTATGTGAATCTACTGAAGTGAAGAATTGAAAAGTTTAAGGAAAAAGTAGCTAGTGCTTTACTACCCATAGAGAGTTTATGTTTAGTTATCTGAATCCCAGAACATCATTGGCATTCACGAATGTTTCTTTTTTAATAATGTTATGTTGCCAGAAGTCCAAATATTGCCACTCAGAGCTAAAATGCAAGTGAGCTTCTTTAATGAATGGTTCATATTTAAAATGTTAGAATGCCTTTCAGATGAAAAGCACTTTAAATTCAGCAGATCATTTTTTTCTCAACAGGCATGAACTCATTAACAGAATAATACTGGTAACTGAGGCATTTTTCAAAGAAAATGATATCCCTGATAAATGCATGCAGCATATCTTTGCATCTTTAGAATAAATAGGTCTAGTTTTCATTTGTAAAAAAGGACAACTTATTTTCAATTTATCTTGTTGACTTTGTGAACCAACTTTTCAGAATGGAGACAAGTGAATATTGAGTGAATGGAGTTTAATTTGGTTCTAGTTTATACTCTTCTAATCTTCTGGTCTGGCACTGTAGGATAAGCACAGGACTGCAAGGTCAGTTTGGGCCATAAGATCAGTGGTACAAACTCACCGTTGTACTGGGTAGATATGAGTCAGAATTAACTGGACAGAACTTAACAACAACAACAACAACAAATAAAATCCAGGAGTCCTGGTGTGGCACTGTATAATACGCACTGGACCACAAGGTGCATTTGAACTGCAAGGTCAAACGGTCGCTCAAACTTACCAGTCACTCCTCAGAAACCCTATACAGGGCCTCTATGAATCAGAACTGGTTTGATGGCTCTTAAGAACAAACAAAATCCACTAAACATTGTTTTGTTTTGTTTTCTCCAAAGAAACAAATGTGGTTCTAATATATACATATATAATTTACCAGCTAGGAGTTCTAGTGTGGCACTGTAGGATAAGCACTGGACTGTTAATTGCAAGATCTGTGGTTCAAACCCAGCAGCCGCTCCTTGGAAACCCTGTGCAGGGTCTCTATGCTCTGGAACCGACTCAATGGCACTTAGCAATCATAGCAATAATTTATTAGTTAGCAAATCGACGCAATCTCTAATTGTTGATGCTGCTGTTGTTAAGTATCATTGAGTAGGTTCCGACTCATAACAATACTATGAGGTATGGCTGGTGACTTTGAGCTACTGAGCTATGGTTCAAACCGACCTTGAAATCCAGTGCTTTATTCCATAGCGTCACACCAGGACTCCACAATCTCTAAGAGTAGACCTCTATTTGGAAACTGTGCATTTGAAACTTCTATTTTAAACAGCAAATCAATAAGGACCTAATATGCTTTAATCCAGTTCTAATCTCAAAAGAATATATGTACAGGCCTGTCTATAAGAGTTGTTAAGTGCCATCGAGTCGGTTCCAACCATAACAACCCTGAACAGGGTTTCTGAGGCTGTAAATCTTTACAGGAGCAGAAAGCCTCATCTTTCTCCCGCGAAACAGCTTGTAGTTTCGAACTGCTGACCTTGTGGTTTGCAGCCCGATTCGTAACCACTACACTTAGGCATGCCTTGTTAATGAGGACCCTATACAGAGTCACTAAGGGTTGAAATCGACTCGAGGGCACTTAACAACAATAATACCTACTACTGGACTCCTGATGTGGCACTGTAGGATCAGCACTGGATTTTGAACAACAAAGTTGGCAGTTTAAACCCACCAGCTGCTTCTCAGAAACCCTATACTGGATCACTGTGAGTTAAAACTGACTCGAAGATACTTAACTACATACCCACTACTGTTGAGTCAATTCCAAATCATAGTGACTCTATATAGGGTTTCCAATTCTGTAAATCCTTACGGGGGCATGCAGCCTCATTTGTCTCCCTCTGAGTGATTAGTGGATTTAAACCACTGACCTTACAGTTTGCAACCCAACACCTAACCCACATCATCACCAGGGCTCCTTCAGGATGTGCTGTTTTTAGTAAGTGCCTTTGAGTTGATTCTGACTCATAGCAACCCTGTGTAGGACTTCCAAGGAACATATGGTGGATTTGAATGGCCAACCTTGCAGTTAGCAGTCCAGTGCTTATCCTATAATGTTATATCAGATTATAGGATAACCGAATTGGAGTTATCATCTATTATGCATCTGTTTTCTCATAACTATGAAGGACTAGGAACATCATTTTGACAGTCATCTCCCAGGCTGTGATCCCTTGTTTTTGTAGCCTATTATACTAAATATAACGGAGTCCTGGTGTGGCGCTGCGGGTTAATGTGCTGGGTTGCAAAGTTAGTTTGAACCTCAAGGTTTGCAGTTCAAGCTCACCAGTCACACACCCCTGAGAAGCCCTATACAGGGTCTCTATGAGACAGAACCAACATGAAGGCATTTAACAACAACAACAACAAACTAAATATAAAAAGCTCTGGTGGCACAAACTGTTAAGCACTTTGCTGCTCACCAAAAGGTGAGTGGTTCAAACCCATTCAGTGAGTCTTTGAGAGAGGGTATGGGAGGGGGGGTATAATTAAATAAATAATCACCTATTTTCATTGTTGTTGTAAAGTGCCATCGAGTCAGCTCTGACCATAGCGACCCAGTATAGGATTTCTGAGTAGCAACTGGTAAACTTGAACCACTGAACTTGTGGTTCAAACTGACGTTGCAGTTCAATGCATTAACCCACCGTACCATACCAGGACTTTATCTATTGTTGTTGTTATGTGCCGTGGAGTCGGTTCTGACTCATAGCGACCCTGTACAGGGTTTCTGAGGCTGTAAATCTTTACGGGAGCAGAAAGCCTCATCTTTCTCCCATGGAACAGCTGGTAGTTTCAAACTGCTGACCCTGAAGTTCACAGCCCGATTCGTAACCACTATGCTACCAGAGCTCATTAGGACTTTATCTATAGGATGGTTCTATTCTGTTATATGAAGTCATTATGAGTTGTAATCAACTCAACAGCACTTAACAACATACTCTTCTGTAGATATATGTCACATATTTTATTTATTTCTTCACATGTCCATTCCATTGCTCGCTTCATCACTAGATTTTAATCTTAATGTCAGTGATTTTTATTTTTAAATATTTATTTCCTCCTTTTTAGTACAGGATTTGCCTCATGTAGAACAAAACAGGAACACATGCTGTTGAGTTGATTACAACTCATAGGGAACCCCATGTGCTTCATAGTAGAAGTGAGCTTCCTAGGGTTTTCAATGTCTGTGACCTTTTGAAAATGGATTGCCAGGACTTTATTTGGAGGTACCTCTGGTGAGTTGGAACTGCCAACTTTTCAGTTAGTAGTCAAATGCTTAAGCATTTGCACCCTCCAGGGATTCTTTAAACTTACTGTTTAATACAAGCTAGGATAATTCTGTCTATCGGTTTACTAGTATATAGGATAAGAAATGTATATATACACATGCATAGACTCCTGGTGTGGCCTTGTAAGATAAGAACTGGACTATTAACCACAAGGTCAGCAGCTCAAACCCACCAGATTCCCCTTGGAAGCCCTGTCCAGAGCCGCTATGAGTTGGAATCGACTCGACAGCACGTAACAGCAACAATATACACGCATAGATGTGGTTTGGGTAACTTTTTTCCTGAATAGAAAGTAATACTTGTGGTTCAAAAAATGTGAAGTTGTAAAGCAATAGCAAAAATCAAATGCTGCCATTCAAAAATTAATAAACATTATTACAATATGGTCTACTGGTTTTCTTTTTTTAAAATAGACACTTTAGCTTCTACTCTGTGGAGATTTTTTGCATTTAACTTTATGTCATAAATATTTCCTTATGATAAATATCCTCTGAAAGTGTTTTTATAATTTATTTATTTGTTTTGTAGTTTGGTTTACAGAGCAAAGTAATTTTTTATTAAATAATTTATGTCCATTTCATTTCATACCATTGGTTTCAATCCCCTCATGTAATGCCATTCTTTCCATTTCCACCCAGAGTTCTCTGTTTTCATTCATCCTTCTTCCTCCCTTCTAAGTTTTGTTTTTAGACAAATGCAGCCCTGTGATGTCCTGCTCTGGTAGCATAGTGGTTATGAGTTGGGCTACTAACCTCCAGGTCATTAGTACAAGTGGGAGCAAGATGAGGCTTTCTGATCCCTTAAAGATGGACAGCCTCAGAAGTGACCCCACAGCACATCACCACCACCCCATATTTGATTGTGCTGAGAACTGCATACCTCCCTCATGTTATTAGTCACTTTATAGGCCTGCCTACTGTTTGGCTGAAAGTTGACCTTTGGGGATAGATTCAGTTCCAGGTTCCAATGATGTCTGAGGGCCTCAGTCTCAAGTTCTACCAGTCTCTATCAGATGAGGAAGTCTGGTCTTTTTAATGATTTTTAATTCTTTTTCTTTTTTTCCCCTTCTGCTCTGCTCAGGACCTTCCATTATGCCCCTTCGTCAGAGCAGTTGCCTGTAATAACTGGGTACCATCTGGTTCTTCTGGTAGTGGGGGCTGTGGTTCAAGTGTTCCAATAGTCCTTTGTACTGATAGTTTCCTTGTGTCTTTGCTTTTCTTCACTCTTTTTTCTGAATAATGAAAGAAAAATAGTTGAATCTTAGATGACTCCTTGCAAGATTTTAAGACTCCAGTAGCTACTCACCGAATTAGGATGTAGAACAAATAGCTGCTTTTTGTTTTCTTTTCTAATTGTATCACAGTTTATTCAACCATTCTTATGATGTTTTGGATTTTAGAATTTTCCAGTTTGTGTTTGTGCACGCCATGTATATATATGTATGTGTGGTGTGTGTGTGTTTGTTATGGGGTCCGTCAGAAGCCTTTCTGGGACAGTGGTTAAAGTACTCTGCTGCTAACCTAAGATCAGTGGTTTGAATCCACCAGTTGCTCCATGGGAGAAAGATATGTCAGTCTACTTCCATGAAAAGATTTGCAGCCTCAGAAACCCCATGGGACAGTTCGAATCCATTCTACTGGGTTGCTATGAGTCAGAAGCAACTTGATAACCAAGGGTTACTAGCTGCTGTCGAGTCAATCCTAACTCATAGTGACCCTGTGTACGTCAGAACACAACATTACCTGGTCCTACACCAAGATCACAATCATTGTTGTTGTACCCAATGCTGCCCCCACTGTATCAATCCATCTCACTGAGAGTCTTTCTCTTTTTCACTGGCCCTCTGCTTTACCAAGTCTGAGTATCCTTCTCTAAGGATTGGCCCTTCCCTATAACTTGTCCAAAGTAAGTGTTATCATTGTTAGGTGTTCTTGAGTCTTTTCCAACTCATAGTGACCCCATGTACAGCAGAACAAAACCCTGCCTGATCCTACGCCATTCTCGCAATTATTGCTGTGTTTGAGCCATTGCTTTGTCCACTCTGTCAGTCCATCTTGTTAAAGGTCTTCCATTTTTCTTTTTTGCTGACCTTCATTTATCACCCAACCTACTCTCCAGTAGTGTGCCATGTTTTTGTCCAGAAGACTCGGCCTCATCTAGAGAATAGTCAGAATGCAGCTAGTTCTGTGATTCTAGAGCGGATTATTTGTTGTGTTGTTGTTGTTGTTGAGTGCCATTGAGTCGGTTTCAACTCATAGTGACCCTGTATGGGATTTCTGAATAGTGGCTAGTGAGTGTTATCAAATAGGAAATAAAGACTTGGAAGTAGAAGAAATTTTCGGAAAATGCATGTAGACTAGGAAGAATTAAACAGTAATTATGAGGGTTGTGAGCATTAAATAAAAATCATAACATGTTTGTGCATATTTAATGGTTGTTGTTGTTACGTGCTGTTGAGTCTGTTCCAGCTTATAACCATCCTGTATAGGGTTTCCAAGGAACAGTTAGTGAGTTGGAACCGCTGACCTTGTGGTTCAAACTGACCTTGCAATCCATAAATGTTTATTATTTTAACAGTGATTAGACTTAGTTTGGGATGAAAAACATTAATGGCTCTTATCTCTGTTTTCATGATCTACAGTGAAATATCACATACACCAGTCGTTCATGTTTTATTTTGTCAGAACTTCAGATAAACAATTATATGGTATAGGAACATGACAAAAATTTTGGTCATTTGACAAGACTACTCTATGATCTACTTCATATTTTCATTTAATAAGTAACACTGTACCTTGACTTTTTTCTAATGAGCAGAGTGACTTTTATGAAAAGAAAATGGATAGGAAGGTTAGAAAAAGGTTATAAGCAAATGTTCTCACAAAGTTGCTGAAATAGGAAAGTAAAGGAAATAGCTCCTTTCCTGGAATCTTATCTGATAGAATCATTTTGTGGGGAGGGGGGAAGTTTGCAGATTTTGAAGGAAAAATTTTAAATTGGGTTTATCTCCAAAGACATGAGTGATTCCTGTTGTACATTTGTCTTATTTATTATGCCATCTTTATAAGGACACATGGGGTTATTTCAGTCTTTCTTGAAGTATTAATTTTGCTTTATGTGAAAAACTGTTGTTTCCTTTGTAGGCATGATGAAAGTGATACAAGGTTTCCAAGTTTGGAAAGACCAGGGTATTAATAATGAAGTCATTTCTCTCAAGCAGTTTCTTCAGTCCCTCTGTATGCTAGGATGGATCTTCTTTTATGCCTACTTGAAGAATTCCTATTCAGTTTGTTATTAGTAATCACCCCCCAGTCACTTTCTTCGTATCTATTTTCTAGATAACAGCTCCTCGTTTATACATGTATTGTGCATTATCCTGCCCTAAGTGTATTACCTTATACGTCTTTACATTAAATCTCATCTTCGACCTGTCCTTTCAAATCCCCAAGTTGTCCATATCCATCCATGTACTTGATTGATCTTCTTTTCTTTTCTTTTAATTCATCCTAGCTTTGAATCGTCTGCAAACTTGATCATATCTGAATTTACTTTCTCCAGATCATTAATGCGAGTGCTGGATAGAATAGTTCTTGTTCCTCTGGGACGCTGCTGCTTGCATATACTACTGGATGTTCTTCCTTACAGCTCTATTGATAATAATTTATTTCTTCCTTCCTATCATAGAATTCTATGTGCTAGATTTTTTCCCAGACAATCTTTTACTATCTCTTTTTCATCTTCTAAAATTAAGATAAATATCACCATGTCTACTTGTTTCAATTTTTAATAAATTTGTTTATAATTTTTTAAGTAATTATTCATAAGTTACAAAATACTGTTTGTAAGTAGAAATGTCACAAAAAATTTCTACTTACAAACAGTAAGACTTGAACAATATGTTAGTATGGAAGTATTTTGGAAGTGTTATCTTTCTCTATCTCACATACATAGAGAAAAATGGCCTTTATTTATTTGAGGCTTTAAGTAAAAAGAATAATGAAGAATCATTTTTCTTCATAGCAGGGAGGATGGCTTATTCTAACATGTGGATTATATATTTCAGTAAATTATTTTACTTTACTTCATGGTGGTTTTCTAGGTGAAATATAGTTCATGTATAGTTTTAAAGCATGATGCAAGACCATGTGTGTATTTATTTTTAAAGGTCTATGTTTTTTCTTTATTTTCAGGAAAAAGAAGAAATAGAGGGGATCTCCGTAGGTGCCATACTTTCTGACTATCAGCGTGATCGAGTAGAAAATGTGTAAGAGAACCCTAATATTTCCTGCATTTTTAGAGTATATGTATTTTAAGAATGTGAACAAAAAAAGAGATAATTTTATCCAGATAACAAGTAAATGTGACATTCTGCATGCTCCATGGAACCAAAGGTGTATATGTACTTAAGTAACAAAAGTTTTACATTATACTTTTTCTCTACTCTTAGATTATACATAAGAGTTCCTTAACATGCTTACTATAAGAAAAAAAGACATTATTTATAATTTTGAAATGAAGTCAACTTAAAAAATTTAAAAAGTATCCTAAATATTTGGTTTGGTATACATTATCAATCTCTCTTAATTCATCATCATTTTCAGTAAAAATAAGAAGGTAATAGAAGGAAAGCACCAATATTTTGAAGGAAAAAACAATATTGAAGAAATCTCTCTTTGGTTCATCGAATTGAGGTGTTGACCAGAAATATTCATTAGTTTGAAATACTTATATAGTTATTCAACTTTCAAAGAATTTAAATTTTTTTGTCACACATGCTTTCTCCCATGGGTTTTAGCACTAATAAAATTTTTAATCTGTGTCTGCAGTAATAGAATAAATTCCATTGATCCATTCTAAAACTATAAAACGAATAATAATAATGATTACTTAATATTGGCATAGAAAAATCACCACCTGAATTAATTTTTTTTTTTTTAGTTTATTACTTATCTTTTGGACAGATAAAATACAGATTTTCCACATAATTAGCAAAAAAAAGAAGTTGTGTCTTCTAATATTAATCTTGAACATAACTTGACCTGAACATAATTATTATTTGCCTTTCAAAAGATGTGGAGGTGAGATGAGTTATATTTATGTAACAGTTTCATATTATTGGCAAAGAAGTTTTCATATTGACCAGCTCATTAAAAATTTGCCTATTACTCAATTTGAAAATACATTTTTTTTTTAATTGCACTTACTTTCTGTTTAATTCCACAATAAATTTAAGGCCGTTAAACAAATACTAAAAAAAGAAATACAGGACATTAGAACCAAATGAAGGAAAAGCAGAATAAAGCACAGTTAAGTGAAGGCAATATAATGGTGTGACCGTTTGGGGTGTATCAGAACTGCTGGAGAATGGACGGTGGAGGCGGAAGTAGGGCAGGAGACCCAGCGTGCGTTTTGTAAAACCTTTCCTACATTGTGCCTATCTCCAGTTGCGCACAGTTGGACCGACACATGGGAAGGCTTGTATGTTCCTTAAGCAATATATTAGATAAAATTCTCAGCAAGTTTTGAGTGGAAATAAATTTTAGGTTGAATTCTCTGAAAATGATTTACAAAATTACATTGGACTGTGAGCTTTAATATCAGTGGTTCAGTTGTTCAGACCCACTGAGCTGCTCCTCAGAAGCTCTATGCGTTGTCTCTATGAGCTGGAACTGACTCGGCGGCACTTAACAACTAATAGTTGAGTATGTTCAAACCCATATGGTTTAATAGATATCTAAACTGAAGATAGGAGTGACATCTATTGATAAAAGTTAAAAGGTTAAGTGGGGAAATGCTGATTAAGAGACTGTCTTAACATCTACATGGATGTTGTTATGTGCCGTGGAGTTGGTTCCGACTCATAGCGACCCTGTACAGGGTTTCCGAGGCTGTAAATCTTTACGGGAGCAGAAAGCCTCATCTTTCTCCCGTGGAACAGCTGGTAGTTTCGAACTGCTGACCTTGAGGTTAGCATCCCATTCGTAACCACTATGCTACCAGAGCTCCTTTGAAGGACCCATAATGTAGCCATAATGAAGCAACATTTTCCTCAAAGTGCAGTCTAAGGTTTGAGATGCCCAAGTTTTATACCATACACCGTATCTGCAGTGATTTTATCCTTGAAAACTTTAAAAGAACATATTGCTGGGAGCTGGGTGGGAAGTCTACAAACTCAGTTTTGAATCGTTGTTGTTGTTGTTGTTGTTGTGTGCCGTGGAGTCGGTTCCGACTCGTAGCGAGGGTCACCCTGTACAGGGTTTCCGAGGCTGTGAATCTTTATGAGAGCAGAAAGCCTCCTCTTTCTCCCACTGCACAGCTGGTAGTTTCAAACTGCTGACGCTGAGGTTAACAGCCTGATTCCTAACAACTACGCTACCTGAGTTTTGAATTAGCCTATCCTTAATTTATTGTTGTTGTTGTTGTTGTTGTAGTTTCTGTATTATCCATATATTTTCAAACTATAAAGAATTTCATAGATGTCACAAGTTCAAATGCAGCAGTGATTAACAGAGAAAGTTTACTTGCATTATGGTATAAAGAATTTAAATGCTTAAAGAAGTTTGACTAAAGTTTAAGATTACTTTAGTCTAAATATTATGATAGTGGCTTTCAAAGCAAGTAGTAAAGATTTTGCGATAGGAGCAGTAAGGAGTCAAGTTTTGTGGGCTTTTTTTTTTTTTTTTTCAATTAAAAAATTTCAGTTGCCAAAAAAGAGTAATGAAGTTAGTAAAATTAGAGATTAAACATTAAGAGACAGCAAGAACTGTAATGCATATCTTACATGAGTAGTTTTAATTTAATTTTATTATCTTTATATTCATTACCTGTCTTGACATTGCTTTAAATGATCTAAAACACACATAGGAAAATTATATAAAACACTCTCTGCATTGAGAAAGATTTTAGTTTCTTTGAAAGTAAGGGTATATGTACATTAAAAAATGTCTTTAAGGCCATGTTTATGTAAAGGGCACCACTTGTCTGTCAGTTTGCGGTACTGTAGTAGCCAGCATGTTGCTGTGATGCTGGAAACTATCCTACCAGTATTTCATATATCAGCAGAGTCAACTTTTAGTGGACAAGTTTCATTGAAGCTTTCATACTAAGACAGACAGACAGGAAAAAAAGACCTGGTGATCACCTTCCAGGAAAAAAAAAAAAATGTGGCCAATGAAAACCTTAAGGATAGCAGCCGAATGTAGTATGTTAGCACTGGAACATGAGTCCTTCAGGTAACTGGTGGTAGTGGTGTGTCCTGGGGACAGTTTCAGCTCATTAACGACCCTGTACAGAGTTTCCGAGGCTGTAAATCTTTACGGAAGCAGAAAGCCTCATCTTTCTCCCGCAGAATGGCTGGTAGTTTCAAACTGCTGACCTGAAGTTAGCAGCCCAACTTATAACCACTACGGTCCCAGAGCTAGGCATTCAAATTATGACTGAGTAAGAATTGCCTCCTCAAATGAGAGTTGGCTTTCATGACATGAATGATGTAAGGCTTTTGAGCCCTTCACTTAGTGATATGGCACCACTCAAAATGAGAAGAACTAGATACAAACATCCATCAGTAATTAAAATGTGACATATACGAAGTATGAGTCTAGAAAAATTGCAAGTTGTAAAAAAATGAATTGCAGTATTTGAAGATGGATATCCCGGGCACTAGTGAGCTGAAATGGACTGGTCATTTTGAATTAGGCAAAAAGATGGTTTACTATGCAGAAAATGACAAATTGTGGCTTCACATTCATTGTCAAAAAGAACATTTAAGTATCTGTCCTGAAGTACAGCACTGTCAGTGATAGGATAATATCTATAAACCTATGAGGAAGATAAGTTTAAAAGTAGAGCCTCAACGAGATGGATTAACACAGTGTTTGCAACAAAGGGCTCAAACATATCAATGGTTGTGAGGATGGTGTAGGAGTGGGCCTTGCTTTGTTCTGTTGCATATAAGGTAGCTATGAGTAATTTACTAGATGAAACCTAACAACAGCAAATGATGTATGAATCACCAAATATTAATATCACATGCAAACAAAGTATTTAATAAGCATTGGAGTTCTGTAAGAGAGAGAGATTAATGGTCAACCAGGCAGCCTACAAAGAATGTTGTCTATTAGATTTGTAGTCTTGGTTTGAAATATGATCTCAGGCATCTACTACTTCACTAGAGCAAGTCGCTTGACTATGACTACTATTTATTGAGTATGTGTTTAATCCAGGAATTTTATTGCATTCTTTATCTGTTCTACTTTTATTTGGAGCTATAGGGAAGCAATAGAGAGCTCTGAGCAGAGGGATAGATACTCTGATGGCTCTTATGTTGTGAAAGGTTCAGAGTAGCTGGTTATTGAAAGTGGCTTTTAAGCGGGCAGAGCAGGAAGCAGGAAAGAAGATAGGAAGATGATAGTGGATCCAGTCCGGGTGTTAGCATGGTGTTGGTAAAGAGTGATTGGCTTCTGCATTGTGCCACATTGGATGTAGAATGTGAATAAAGAATGACTAGCCCTGAGGTGCAGTGAGTTAAGCATTGGCCTGCCAACTGCAAGTTTGGTGGTTCAGATCCACCAGCTGCTCCGCAGGAGAAAGATGAATGAGGCTGTAAATTCCTATAAAGATGTACAGTCTTGGAAGCCCTAAGTAGCAATTCTACTATGTCCTGTAGGGTCTTTGATGGCAGTGGCTTTGGTTTTGGGTTTTGGTTATTCTCCAATATTTTTACTTTCTCAAGAACTTTGATAGGAAATATTTTTATTGACTTAAAAACTAAAGAAAAGAACTTAGTTTAATTGACTTGCCAAAGCCATACAGGTAATAAATAGCAGAACCAGATTTCAAACCTAGATTTGTGTGGACTCAAAAACCATATTCTTTCTATTGCATGAAGAATATAATGTATCTAGTAAAATCCCTGTAACATATTTGACACCCAATAAATTATATCTTTTGTTTCTATTGTTATCTTTTCATTCAGACCCAAATTCCCCCAAATATTTCCAAGTTAGTAAATAAGAATAACTCATATAAGCAGAGGTGTTAAAACTTTAGTCAATAATATATGTTAATCTTATTAGAATAAATTTATTGTTTATTTTACATTTGCTTTACAATTTTGATATCCAAGGAAGTTATAAAAAATAACATTCTTGAGTATTCAAAGCTCTTCTGCAAAGTTTCCTAAACTTAGAATCTTACTAAAAGTAGTATTTTCAGTCTGTATGGAGATTTTATTTTTATCTGTTTATGCATAGCCTGTGTAAATTAAATATGCTTGTGTTGTATATATAAACTTCATTATGCATAACATGTTTTTTAAAAGTATTCTAAATGCTACAATCCTTGAGAGATGTGTTATGTTTAAAACCAAAGTAATTGCTCTTGATCAAGTATAGAAATTAAGATATCGTCTGTTTTTTTCTTTTTATTTGATAGGTGTAAACGGCTTCATCTCCAGCCTCTAGCTTACCTTTGGCAGAGAAACCAGGAAGATCTGCTCCGAGAGATGATATCATCTAACGTTCAAGCGGTGATCATCAAAGTAGCTGCTTTGGGTATGTAGCCAGACTTTGAGTAGAGCTGTGCGTTAACACACAAGTAATCTCAGTTCACCAATAGGCAATTACAACAAAAAAGGAAGGTTAATTTAGAATATAAAAATGGAAACTCCATGTGATGTTAACAAGCTAAAGAAATTGAGTAAGTTTCATATGTACTGAAGGAAGAGTTAAAATGGGTTTTGGATCATCTACAAAGGAGTTAATAGTGAGCCTTTTGTCATTAAAAAAAAACAAAACACTGATTGTATATCATTGGCTCTAAAATGAATATTCTGTTATATTCTTTCAATTGAAATCTTTTATAGAATTTGCAATCAAGGCCCATAGGAAATAGAAAAATGTAAGTTAACTTTTCCTTTATGCATATGGATGCTTCTTAAAACCTGTATTTAGCAAAAACACTGCTATTTCCCTCCATACTTTTTTAACCTATGTAGAATAATACTTAAATAAAAAGCTTGGTTTTGTTTGTGATATCAGAAAATTGGAAATAAAGAGATCAGTGGGTATTTAGGGCAGATGATGAGAAAATCATGTTTGAGAGAATGTCATTTGGCCAGTTAGCATATACACAGCAGGCAGATGGTAATCTGATTCAAATGTGTATATTACATATGAACAAATTTAATTTGTTTTGAATTTTTATGATTATATTCATTTTTGAGAAATTACAGGGTGTGAGCCCAATACATTTATTTCATGAACCTATTACAGAAAATGCCCTGCAGCCTCAGGGTTCCCCAAACCTAAATCATGTACCTAATTTCAGAGTGTTTACCTTCCCGATCTCTGAAATAACAAGGGATCGAGCTGTGGAAGACTTTATAGATGAATTAACATTTTAAGCAGCAATATAAAAAAGGCAAAGCATACAGATCCCATATTATTTCTCTTTGGTAAACTACAAGCTTTATACTCTCTTGTATACCAGTTGAAGCTGAGATGTAGTCTTTAGTGGAAAACCTTATTTAGCAGGTCTTCAGTTAAGATCCTTAGCTGTGAGAAAAATTGAAGTGGAGTTGTGTTCTCATTTTTTTGAGACAAGGTTACTCATAAACTCAGATTCAAGTTTCTCATGGCATTAAATCTGTCTTGTGACTTTCTATATACATTTATAAAGCATGTTCTCTGTCTCTGTCACTTCACTCTTTCTTTTGGATTTCCTAAGATTGTATATGTGGTGCTGTGGGTTAATGCACCAGACTGCAAAGCTGTTTGAACTTTAAGGTTGGCGGTTCAAGCTCACCAGCTACTCCTTGGAAACCCTACACAGGGTCGCTATGGGTCGGAATCGACTCGACGGCACTTGACAACAACAAGATTGTATAGTTCTGTTATGAGCTCTACGTATATGACACATTGATGGAAGAAACATATACTCTTCCTTGAACTGTCAGAATGAAATGTGTTAAATCCTGAGATATAATCTGCTTCATTGGGAAGGCAGAGTCATAGCCTTTAACCTTACTGCCATCTTTAAAATAATATAAATGACACTGCATGCCCCTATTTGTGTATATGAATTTTTAAGTGCCTCTGTGTAGGGGTTAGAAATGATTATTAGGTGTATTAAATCTTTAATAGAGTATAAAACTGAATTAATTGTCCTGATGTGACGTTGTAGGATAAGCACTTGACTGCAAGGTTGGCAGTTAACTCACCAAACACTCTTCGAAAGCCCTATACATGATCACTGAGAGTTAGAACAGAATCAGCAACACTTAATAACGACAATTTGTCCTTGATATGTCACTGACAAAAGTATAGATCTGATTTTAATATTTACAGTGCATGGTTTCTTTTTTTTTTTT
>NW_006408522.1:43073333-43078004 GCF_000296735.1 Chrysochloris asiatica
TTTTGACTACCTATAGGTGCACAAAGATAAAAGTAATTCTCAAGAACAGTGTTAAAGAAAAGTTTATTGAGTGGTACATTCTCTCTAAAGGTATAGAAATATAAGTTCGTTGAAAATTTCTACTATCTTTTAACTCTGTATTTCCATGAAACTTTTGAAATTCCCTGATTTGCTCATATGATGCAATACTGTATAGGTCTCCAAACATTTCCCCTGAATTAAAAAATGTCAAAAACTCAGAGTAGGGGCAGACACATCATAGTTTGGGTGTTGAGGAGGGCAGTATACAAGAAGGGGGATAGGTGGGAGAACAAGGTAGACAGGGGAACACTAAGGCAGATTTGGGGGTAAAATGTCAAAAATAGCAAAAAATGAGACAATAGGACTTTTTCTTGGGAGTAAGGGGATTTTAAGTTTATGACTCATTAGACCATGGAATCATCTTATTATAGAAAAAAGGTTCAGTTGAAGACTTAAATGTTTAAAATCATTTCTACTGGATTTCAGACTAATTTAAAGAGCCATTTGCTTGTTGGATTTTAAGAACAATTTGATCTCTTAGATTTCTTTTAAATTATATTGGTATTACATTGGAACATTCTTGTTATATAATGTTCAGTCTTAATGAATAAATAAAAGATCCCAGTTTTTCTTGCCCTCCCTCCTTCCCAGAAATATACAACAAAGGAATAACTGGTCATCTTTATAGAGCACATTAAGATTTTTTTTTTTTTTTGAGGGGAGGGGATTTTATATATGTGCACGGAATCCTGGTGTGGCACTATAGCATAAGCACAGGACCGTAAGGTCTGTGTGAACTGCCAGGTCAGCAGTTCAAACTCACCAGCCACTCCTTGGTAACCCTAGAGAGGTTCAAAATGACTTTGCAGTTGAGCACATTAACCCACAGCACCACACCAGGACTCCACATGAATGGTATCTTGCATTGTATATTAATCTGCAGCTTGCAGCTTGCATGTCTTTAACTCAACAATATGTCTTAAAGAGCTATGCCCCATGTTTTGTTTTATTTTTAAATATTGTTTTATTGACATTTTGCATAACTACAAAAATAAGCCTGGAATCTTTGGATTTGGTCTCTTGGTTCCCTGAAACATGTCACATAAGGTATATGACTCTCTGACTATGAAATGGAAGTATGAAGTAGCTCCCTTCTGTATGAATGATGTGAGCCATGTGCACTGTTGAGGAACTCCCATGAGTCCCTGGCCTAGAGTACATCCAGTGTGCTAACAAAGGGCCTGAGAGCTGCGCTGATATCTCTGCTTCTCTGGGATTCTGGATTTCTTGAGTCCTTGAAATTATTAGTAAATATTAGTACTAAATAGTCTCTGCTTATGTGAGTCTGAATGGAAAATCAAATCTTTCATTATTGCAGATTGGCGTAGTCTACAGGATTGTCTTTCAGACCTACATATTTAAGATATAAGGCACTTTAATCCTTTCAAGACCAAATTGTTTTGTGTTTTTAATTTTTTATTAAAACCATGTATTTTCTGGATGGAAATTTTGAATGAAATGAAAAAAATTTTTAAGTAATAAGGATTTTCATATGATTAGCAGGTCATTTTCTGAGTTATCTCTGGTGCTTGGATTGGTGGGATGAAGCCTATTTCTTCATATTTATGCAGTTATATGGGCTTCCACCAGATGGCACCACACACAAAGTTGGAACATGTAAGGGCACTATATACCCTGTGGGTCATGAAAGGATTAACATATGAAAAAGGAGAAGATGGAAAAACAAGTTGAGGTCTTTGCTGCTGTTAGTAATCCTGATGAAAGGAGAACACTTAACAGCTATGATCTTATCTTGTCTGTAAACCTTCACTCAATTCATAATAAGAAGGTTTTTTTGAAAAAGAATAACTTTTGAAAATAAATGACAGGGACGTCAGTAGGAAAATGTTGGACTGTGCAGATGCACTGAACAGACTCTTAGCACAAGCATGTCGTTGTTTTTAGGTATAGAATCGGTTCTAACCCATAGTGACCCTATGTGCCATCCTCACTATTGCTGCTACACTTCAGTCTATTGCTGGTGCCACTGTGCCAATCCAATTCATTAGGAGCCTCCCTCTTTTTTGCTGACCCTCCATTTTACCAAGCATGGTGTCCTTCTCCAGATACTGGTCCCTCCTGATAATATGTCTGAAGTATGAGAGATGATGTCTAGCCATCTTGATTTCTATGGAACATTATGGTTGTCCTTCCAACACAGATTTGTTTGTACTTCTGGCTGTCCATGTTGTTGTTAAGTACCGTTGGAGTCGGTTCCAACTCATAGTGACCCTGCACAGGGTTTCCGAAGCTGCAAATCTTTACAGGAGCAGAAAGCCTCATCTTTCTCCCGTGGAACAGCTGGTAGTTTCGAACTGCCAACCTTGAGGTTAGCAACACGATTCGTAACCACTACGCTACCAGAGCTCCATTTTGGCTGTTCCTAATACCTTTAATATTCTTCTCCAGCACCATAACTCAAAGGCATCAATTCTTCAACAAGCATACAGGAAACCAAGTGAAACAGATATGGATGGTGATTCTAGAACCCTGATCTTTAGAGGAAAGGATGGAGTGTGAACTGTGAGAGTAAGTTGATCAGGAATGATGAGAGAGAAGATAGAAGGGTAGACTGTCAGCTGACCTGGTGTGGAGCAGCTGGCTGTCTTAAGCATTTGTGGGCAATTGTTGATGAAGACAGCTGCCAGGAGGCACAGAGCACTCAATGGAAACTGATTCAAGGGAAGGTACAGTTCTTGTGCCCTGTACTGTTCTGGTGGCTGGAAACAGACTCTTCCCTTGTTTACCTGGTGGTCAGTGGCATCCTCTGTTCTGCCTAAGGTTGGGTGCCAGATGTGCCACCCCAGCATCTGGTGGTGTATGAATTCACGTTATCATATCTATGTTTGCTGTTGTTTGTTTTGGGGAGATAGTAATTGTTCCCACATGGCCCAGCCATATCTACTTTCTGCAGCTGCATTCACTAGGCAAGCACTACTACTCTACCACCTATACATCAATAATCAGCAGCCAACATCAGACAAACATACCCTGAACTATGCTACACAAACAGCGAACAGAGAACTACTCACATTTCTAGTCTCTATTACACTCATCAGGATACATATCGTGAGTACCTAAGGAAACAGTGCCTCAAAGAAAACAGGTAATTTCAGTTTTACCTGAAGAAACAAGACAGAATGTTTCAAACAAATGATCTAAATGCAGAGCCAGAAAAATATACCAGTAGTAGAATTGGAACTACCTAATAAGAAATTGTAAAGAATGGATCAAGAGAAAGATTGAGTAAGCTGCTGATAAAAATAGGGAAAACTCTAGAAAAAAAATCAGGAAAACACTCTAAGAACAAATTTACAAAATATATCATTAGAAATCAATAAAAACAGCAAACAGAAATTCAGATGATTAATAGTAAGATGTCAGAAACAGATAAATACATTGAAAGGGCAAAGGAATAGAATTGAATTAATGGAAGACCAAAGTAGTGAGCCTGAAGACAAGTCTGCTTGGAGTCCTGGCGTGGTGCTGTAGGATAAGCAAAATCATTTAGAATAAATGTTCTTTTCAGGAATATATGGACCATTTATCAAAATATAATTGTATTGTGGACTATAAAACAAGGCATATTATGTATAGTCATATTGAAATGATATGGCAAAAGAAATAAATTAAAAATCAGTAACAGAGATATCTGAAAAATCCCCCACATTCTTACATGTTAATTGGCAGATTTCAGAGTATGCTAAGCAAAGAAGCAATTGCAAGAGGATTAGATAATGTTTTAATTGAATAAAAATAAAATTTCAACACATCCAAAATGTTGGTATATGTATTTTATTATTCCATTTATATGAAAATTTTGAGAGAAAATTACAGCGAGAGAAGGTAGATTAGTAGTTGGGATTTAAAGCAAAACTGACTGAAAAGCAGGAGTGGGACAGATTGCAAGTTCCATCATGATTTGAGGGTAATAGACATGTGCTATGTATTGTGATGATGGTTACATGCCAGTACACATTTACCAAAAAGTAACACATTTTACATTTTAAATTGATAAATTTTACTCTAAAGCTGCTCTTTAACATGAAAAAGAAAACTAAGATGACAATGGATAAAATGTCCCTATGGATAAGCATTGACATCCAGCTGAAAAGTGGATTACATTAGACTTATACCAGTATCCCTGGGGGAATACAAATGGGTGTTAACTGAGATTTATGTCTTACTCTACTTTAAGCTTTATTTTTCTGTTGAGAAAGCAGCATTGGAAAGTATAATGAATGATTTGAACAGCCTTTTTTCTATAACTTTGCCCAAGCTTCATCTACTCCGATCAATGTACACATTTCACTGCTACCAGTGCCCCCAAATGGACCAGAAGTACGTCATGGATATTATTCTCAGAGCTGAAGGGACATTGAACACCAGAAAGGACTTTTAAAGAACTAGTTAATTAAAACAGCTGATTAAAGAAAGTTTTCGCTCAGAGAAGTGATTTTGTACTAATACTGATGATGAAAGCAAGTAATGCTGGAACTCTACTGGGAAGCTTTCTAGGATAAAGAAGAAGTAATGAGTGATGGAGGATGCCAGTCCACATGCATAGCTCCTACAAGGGGTCTTCAAAGA
>NW_006408522.1:43078491-43089216 GCF_000296735.1 Chrysochloris asiatica
TGTCCTGGAAGTAGAACCAGAATGCTTTTTAGAAGCCAGGACAGTGAGACTTCATCTCTCATACTTCAGACATGTTTTCAGGAGGAATCAGTCCATAGAGGAGGACATCCTGCTTGGTAAAATGGAGGGTAAGTGAAAAAGAGAAAGACCCCAGTGATATGGGTTGACACAGTGACTACAACAATGGACTCAAATGTAATAACAGTTTTGAGATGATGCAGGACCAGATGCTGTTTCTCTTGGTTGTGCATAGGGTTACTGTGAGTTGAAGCTGACTCAACAGCACCTAACAACAATTCTTTAATCTTCTTAGGGTATGTTATGACTTCACCCCAAAGTTAGGGCCTGTCTGTAAACACAGCTCCATTAGCTGATAGCCTGACATACATGATAATTCAGCTCCTGATTTTACTTGCCCTGAGTTTTACACAGTGCTAGAAAGCCCAGCCATAGGGAGGAGGATATTGGTCAAAAAAATAGGTCATTAGAAATGAGAGGATCATAGGCGAAGGAAAGGTTCTTTTAAGTGGATTGTAATTCTATAGAGAAGTACAGCCATGTGGTTTTCATGCTAGAGCCTCAGAGCTAGAGATCTGATGTTAAATGCAAGAGAATCTGGACCTGTTTTTCCAGAAAAGTAAATAGCACTATCTGAAGATTCCACCTAGATCATTTGAAATAATAAATGACAGAGCACCACTTGATGACTCAATATAGGGATAGTTCACTACAGTTACCATTCAGTTCTTGGTTTAGAGATTGTGTCTATCATTCTTCATATTTTTCAGATGACTATTACTGATGAATCATATAGAATAGAGAATTCAGAACTGTAGATCTTTTGCAGTCCTTCTGGATATAAATTAAAAAAATATGTTGCTAAGACATAATGAAACTCATATTTTTATTGCCTGCTATAGTTTGGGACTCCTGGTGTGGTGGTGTAGGATCAGCACTGGACTATGAACTACATGGTCGGCAGTTCAAACCCACCAGCTACTCCTGAGAAAATCTATACAGGTTTGCTATGAGTTGGAATCAACTCCACGGCACTTAACAACAATAATAACCCACTTATGGAAAGGAACACTGGTAGTGTAATGAATTGTGAGCTGAGCTGCTTACTGCAAGTTCAGTAGTTTGAATCTGTCAGTTGCTCTACAGAAGAAGGATGAGACTTTCTGCTCCTGTAAAGATTTACTGCCTAGGAAACCCTGTACAGGGTCACTATGAGTTAAAAACGACTTGGTGGCACACAACCACCTTCACCCACGTATGGAAGGAGCTCTGGTAGCTTAATGGGTTACATGTTAGGTTGCTAACTGCAAAGTCAGCAGTTCAAATCCACCAGCTGTTCCCTGGGAGAAAAATTAGGCTTTCTGCACCCATAAAGATTTGTGACCTTCGAAACCCTATACAGGGTTGCTATGAGTTAGAACTGACTCAATAAGACATAGCAGCAGCAACACATTTATGGGAGAGAGGGGAGCACCGTGGCTCTGTAGGATAAGCACTGGACTGCAAACCACAAGGTTGTCAATTCAAGCCCATGCATCACTCCACAGGAGATAGATGAGGCTTTCTGCTTCCCCAAAGATTCACAGCCTCGGAAACCCTATGCATAGTCTCTATGAATCAGAACCGACTTTATGGAACTTAAAATCAAGCAACAACCCACTTATTGGAACATTATGGCATAACTATGGATTAGAGTGTTACAGTATTCCACTTATGGGAACACTATAAACTAGGTTCCAAGAATTGGCAGAATACCAATTGAAATGTTTCAGCAAACAAATGCAATACTGAAAGTCTATGCCAAGAAATTTGGACAACAACTACCTGGCCAAACGACTAGAAACGATCTATATTTGTGTCCATTCCAAAGTAAGGTGATCCAACAGGATGAGGAAATCATCCAATAATAGCATTAATATCACATGCAAGTAGAATTATGCTGAAGGTAATTTAAAAGTATCAACAGGGAACTGCCATAAATTCAAGAAGAGGACATGGAATGAGGGATATCATTGCTGATGTCAGATGGATCTTGGCTGAAGCAGAAAATAGCAGTGATGTATTGACTATACAAAGGCATTCAACTGTGTGGATCATATAAAATATGGATAACATTGTAAATAATGGAAATTCTACAATGCTTGTGCTCATGAGGAACCTGAACATAGACCAAGAGACAGTTGTTTGAACAGAACAAGAGTATACTTACTGTATGATTTTAAATCAGGACAGACATGAGTCACGGTTGTTATTATTTCATCATAGTTAGTCAATTTCAGTGCTGAGCATAGAATCGGAAAAGCTGGACTACATGGAGGGAGACTCATCAACAACCTACAATAGGTTGTTATGGCAACCTACAAAAGGTTGTGATGACACAACCTTTCAGGCTGAAAATGAAGAGGACCTACAATACTTACTGATGAAGATCAAAGACTACAACATTTAGTATGGATTACACCTCAATGAAAGAAAACAAAATCCTCTCCACTGGATAAATAAGCAGCATCATGATAAACAGAGAAAAGATTGAAGTTGTCAAGGATTTCCTTTAACTTGAATTTATAGTCAATGTCCATGGAAGCAGCAGTCAGGGAATCAAATGACACATTGCATTGGGTAAATCTGCTGCAAAAGAGACTGGCCCATGACCACCCTTAAGTTCTGTAAAGGAACTCACTTTCGTGACCAACTTTCAGCCAAGTAGTAGATAAATATATAGAGGGAATAGCAACACTCGTTAGATATATTCACAATGAAGTATATATACTTCATTCAAAGTAATGATCAGTCATTCAAAATCAAAATGACAACATGTACCTAAGGACAAAGTTAAGATGGGATGGGAAGGTGGGTGGCATGGAAATAAATAGGACCACAGGGAGGAAGCAGAATAACTGGCTGCATGGAAGGAATTACAATCATTGCAATTTATTATTTGTTGAATGTTAAACTGATGATCTTATCTGTAAGCCATCACTTAATTAAAAAAAAAAAAAAGTTTTAAAAAAAGATGTCTTTAAAGTGTTAAAATGCAAAGATGAGGACTAACGTGCATCTGACCCAAGTCATGCTATTTTTAATCATCTCATATACATATGAGCCATGTGAGTAAGGTTTTACTAAAGGTAATACAGAAACAACTACAAGCATACGTTAACAGAGAATTTCCAGAGGTTCAAGCTGGATTCAGAAGAGGCCATGGAATGAGGGATATCATTGCTGATGTCTGATGGATCTTGGCTGAAAGCAAAGAATATCAGAAAGATGTTTACCTGTGCTTTATTGACTATGCAAAGGCTTTTGATTGTGTGGATCATAACAAGCTATGGACAACATTGCGAAGTATGAATATTCCAGAACATCTAATTGTGCTCATGAGGAATCTGTATGTACCTGGACCAAGAGGCAGTTGTTCAAACAGAACATGGGAACACTGAATGTTTTAAAATTAAAAAAGGTGTGCGACAAGGTTGTATTCTCTCACCATACTTATTCAAATAATCCCAGAAGCTTGGTTCTATGAAGAAAAATGTGGCATCAGGATTGGAGGAAGACTCATTAACAACCTGCGATATGCAGATGATACAACCTTGCTTTCTGAAAGTGAAGAGGACTTAAAACATTTACTGATGAAGATCAAAGAGTGCAGCCTTCGGTATGAATTGCATCTCAATGTCAAGAAAACAAAAATCCTCACCACTGGACCAATAAACAACATTCTTATCAATGGAGAAAAGATTGAAGTTGTCAAGTTCTTCATTCTTCTTGGATCAACTATCAACACTCATGGAAGCAGCAGTCAAGAAATCAAACGACATACTGCATTAGACAAATCTGTTGCACAAAACCTTTTTAAAGTGTTGAAGAGCAAAGATGTCAACTTGAAGATTAAGGTGCGCCTGACCCAAGCCATGGTATTTTCAACAACCTCATATGCATGCGAAAACTGGACAGTGAATAAGGAAGACTGTAGAAGAATTGACGCATTTGAGTTATGGTGTTGGAGGAGAATATTGAAAGTGCCATGGGCTGCCAAAAGAACCAACAGATCTGTGTTGGAAGAAGTGCAACCAGAGTGCTCCTTGGAGGCCAAGATGGCCAAGCTTTTTCTCTCATACTTTGGACATATTGTCAGGATGGACCAGTCGCTGGAGAAGGACATCATGTTTGATAAGGTAGAGGGTCAGAGAAAAAGAGGAAGACCCCCAATGAGATGGATTGGCCAAGTGGCAGCATCGATGGAGTCAAGCATGGCAACAGTAGTGAGGTTGGCCCAGGATCAGGCAGTGTTTCGTTCTGCTGTGCATAAGGTCTCTATGAGTCCGTACTGACTCCATGGCACCTAACTACAACAACATATACATATAAAGGTTGGACAATGAGTAAGAAGGGCCAGGCTACATTCAGTGTGGCAGAGAGGGAGTTGGGGAACAATTCTGATGGTCCTGGACCTCTCCCTGATTTGCTGTGCTATTAAATTTTATTTTTTAGATTATCAGTAAAAATTAATACTGAGTAAGATCTCTGATTTCTGTAACTGTGATTTGAAAATCAAATCTTTATCTCAATTCTCTAATTCTCTTTCACTTTTTACCGTAATATATATGTGGGACTTTCGAGAAAATATCTTTTATGTTTTCATACCATTAGGGATTTTCTGAGAAAATGTTTGCTAAAACTAGGAACCTAGGATAAAAATAAAGCTTTAAAAGTTAATTTATGATTGAAAATAACCAATTGCTGTCAGGTTTATGCCAACTAACAGAGAGCCCATGTCTGTCAGAGTAGAACTGCACTCTGTGGGGTTTCAATATTTTTAAATTTTTGATTGTGGTCAAAATATACATACGAAAACATTTGCCAGTACAACTTCCACATTTACAATTCAGTGACATTAATTACATTTTTCATGTTGTATCACCATTATGGAGTCATGGTGTGGCACTACATGATAAGCACTGGACCACAAGCTTGATTTGAACTGCAAGGCCAGTGGTTTAAACTCACCAGCCACTCCTCGGAAATCCTATACAGATCACTATGAGTCAGAACCAACTCAACAGCAAAACAACAAAAACAAGTCACCATTATGACTAACTATCCTTTCCAAAAATATCCCACCACCATTAACATAAGCTCAGAGCTCTTCAAATCCAAACTCCTCTTTTTCCCCTCCTTCCAGCCTCTGTTTTCTATACATTTATTTCATGTAAGTGAGTTCATATAGTATTTCTCCATTTGTGACTGACTTATTTCACTTGGCTTGTTCTCAGGGATCATCCATGTTGTGGCATGCATTAGAATGTCATTTCTCTTTATGCTTATGTAATATTCCAGTGTACGTGTATACCATAGGATATTCGCTCATTTATCTGCTGATGAACATTTCTACCTTATAGCTATTGCAACAACTGCTGCAATAATTGGTGTAAAGATTTCCAATAATTCAACAATGAGAAGATCACCATGCCTTTCTCTCTGTGTGCTTCTGCGTGGATTCTAATCTCCAATCTTACAGTTAGCAGCCGAACACACTAACGATTTCTTCCCAGAAGAAACAATGATTTTCAACCTTGACTATACATCGCGTGTGGAGCTTTTAAAAATCTCACTGCCCAGATTGTACTCCAGAGCAATTAAATCAGAATCTCTGGGTAGAGGACCCAAGCACCTGGCTTTTAGATCACTTCAGGTGATTCCAATATGGAGCCAAGGTACAGAACTACTAGTCTTGACATCATAAACTACTACTCACTGGCCAAAGCTGCCTTCCCACCTGTGAATTTAAACAAAGGTCTATTGGAAATCACTCTTGGTCATTTGTTTACAAATTGTCTGTGGCTGCTCTCATGTTACAGTGACAGAATTGAGTAGGAATGATGCAGACTGTGGGACCTCCAGTGTCTAATACATTAAGTCTGGCCCTTTATAGAAAATGTTTGCCACCTTTGATGCCAGCAGTTTCATTGTTGACTAGGTAGTCAAAGAGATTTTAAAGCTTGGAGACCTACCTTTTTCTGCCTGGGAGAATTCCACTAATTCTTCTGCTTGGAAAAGTTGTCTTCATACAATTAACTTTTTTCTTTCTTCTAACTTGTTTAAAAGAATTTGACTCCTTTGTCTGGACCTCTTAGTGTATATGTCAATAACCTTCATCTTTTGTTTTTTTTCCAATCCATTCTCCTCTACTCCACTTTCTAATCCCTGAAATGTGAACCCATAGTAGTGCTTTTCCTATTATACTTATTAGTTACATATATCAAAATTGAATTTTGGCCTTTGCGTTTAATAGTTTAATTTGTAAAACTTCTTTGGCACAACTACGTATCTGACTGGATTTTAATGCTTGCCACTAGTTTATGTCAAATCCTTGTCTCCTAAATTGTATATCAAAATATTTTTTCCTGAATTCAGATTATGCTTTAATAACATGAAAGTTAACACATTTTGTAGACTGACTTTTCTCTTTTCATAAGCAACTTTTTATTTGCTTACCTGGATGTATGTATATGTGTGTTGGTTAATAATTCAACGTTTTCTATGGATCCCTGCCCTCCAAGATGCGAAGAATGCTTTGAATTTGATGTAACAGTTTCCCCTATCTGCACCCCCAATATCAGGCTCCTTCCTCTTTTAACTCTTGTTCATTCCTCCTAGTACCTGTGCATGATCTTAGCACTCTGTCACAGATTTGAATCTGAAAAACCTACCCAAGAGGATAGTGAACAGCGACAGAAAATCTCCCTGTAGCAAACACTGGGTCTGGAAGCCTTGTACCTCTTTGAGGAGTGTAAATCAGTGGTATGCTCTTCATGAAATGGTTACCAACTTTAGTCACTTTTAATATGATATAAGGTATTATTTTCTTTTTTCCTTTCTTACTTTCCTCTAATGTTCTTATACTTCTACTCTTTGTGTTTAACTAGAGAACTCTTATCCAAATTTTTGCTCAACTACCTGTTAACATTAATTTATATGCTTGATTCGCAACCATGGTTGCATATAAGAATCCCCTGAAGGCCATTTGAAAAAGCCCCCTTGTTTTTCAGGCGACATTCTCATATATATTTATTTGATTTTTCTGAGGTGGAGCATGTTGTTGTTAAGTGCCATCGAATTAGTTCTGACTCATAGCAACCCTGGATAGGTTTTCCAAGGAGCAGCTGGTAGGTTTGAACTGTCAACTTTGTTATCAGTTCAGCAATTATCCTATAGCAACACACCAAAACTATGGGGTGGAGCATTGGTGTTGTAAATATTAAAAAGAGATTCAAAAAGCTGTCAAAATTAAAGGACCACTCTGTTTATTAAGGACTCCTGGTGTGACACTAGAGGATCAGCACTGGACTAGCAGTACAAACCCACCAGCTTCTTATTGGAAACCCTATACAGAGTCACTATGAGACGGCATTGACTTGATAGCACGTAACAATAACTGCTTATTATAATCTAGTACATTAACCTTAGATTTTATTTTTTTCTAAGTGTGCTCTTTAAATTGCTCATTCCCATTTTATTCCATGTTTTGATTTAATTTTCCACTAATTCTATTTACAAAATTGTTTTCCCAGGAAGATAGACCATGTTAGTCTGGGCCTTTATAGCCAATGCATTTCATGGTAACCACTTGGAGTCCTGGTGTAGATGTAGAATAAAGTACTGAACTCAATGTTGGTTGAACCACAAGGTCGGTGACTCACTAGCCACTTCTTGGAAACCCTATTCAAAGTCACTATGAGTCGGAACCAACTGAATGCACTTAACAACAACAACAGAATATAAGCAGTAATTTTTTGGTTTATGATTTAATTTGATCTGTCAACAAAGAGTGCCAGACTCAAAGTCAAAATATGTCACTTCAGGGCCTGATTTTGCTACTGCTTAACTTTGTAACTGAACTCCTGATGTGGCACTGCAGGATAAGCACGGGACTGCTTACAGCAAGGTGAGCAGTTCAAACCCATTAGCCACTCCTCAGAAACTCTATGTAGGGTCACTATGAGTCAGAACTGACTTGACAGCACTTAACAAAAACAATAACAGCTTTGAAACTTAGAGAATTCATTTAACATTAGGGTATCCATTTTCAGAGTCTGTATGGTGGTGCTGTGGCGCTGTAGGATAAAATAATGATTGCAAGGTCAGTTTGGACCACACAGTCAGCAGTTCAAACTTACCAGCTGCTCTTTGGAAACCCTATACAGGGTCTCTATGACTCAAGACCAACTCTACATCACTTAGGAGCAACAACTACAACATGGTGGTGCAATGGCAAGCACTTGCCTGCTAAAAAGTGTCAGTGGTTCAAATCCACCAGGCTTTCTACAGAATAGAGTTATGGCAGTATGCTTCCATAAAGATTGTATCCTTGCAAACCCTATGAAGCCATTCTATTTTGTCCTTTAGGGTCACTGAGTCAAATGAACTCAAAAATGCTGAGTTTGGCTTTTGTTTTGATATTTTCTTATCAGTAAGACTAATATTACAACCTCCAAGGTCGGCAGTTCAAGCTCACCAGCTGCTCCTTGGAAACCCTATACAGAGTCGCTATGGGATGGAACTGATTCGATGGCACTTAACAACAACTATACATTTACAATTACTATATGCGTGAAATTTTTTGAACTATTTAATATAATAAATGCATTATTAGTAGTAGTTATTATTATTGCTTGTCGTTGTTGTTAAGTGCTGTGGAGTCAGTTCCCACTCATAGAGACCCTGCATAGGGTTCCCAACAAGCAGTTGGTGGATTTGAACTGCCAAACTTGTGGTTCGAATTGTGCTAATTGTTGTGCTAATCCTACAACACTACACCAGGAGGTCTGTGTAATTATAAGCAACTTTTGATATGCTGTGATGTATGTGAGGAGTCTTGGTGCGGTGCTGCAGTATAATGCACTGGACCACAAGATGGGGTTGAACTGCAAGGTTGGTGGTTCAAATCCACCAACTGCTCCTTCAAAACCCTATACAGGGTTGCTATGAGTCCAAATTGACTCGTTGGCACTTAACAACAACAACAAATGTATGTAAAAGAAATCCTGGTTGCACAAATGATTAAGTTCTAAACTGATGACTGAAAAGTTACGGGTCCCAACCCACTCATGGACTCTGAGAGAAAGACCTAGCTATCTGCTTTTGTAATGATTACAGCCAAGAACACTCTATTGGGCATTTCTTTTCTTACATGGGGTTACACGAGTAGAAATGGACTCTCTAGAATCCAACAACAACAATGTGTGTGAACAAGTGAACTTAGTGGCTTGAGTTTTCTCAACAAACTCAACTTGTTTCACTTGCCTTCTTGGATAAGAAGAATCTTGTTGTTGTTGTTGTTGTTGTCAGGTGCCATCAAGTCGGAGCCGACTCATAGCAACCCCATGCACAGCAGAACGAAACAATGTCTGATCCTGGGCCAACCTAAGAATCTTAGGTGTTGTGTAACTGTGCTGCAATGTAAATCCAGCATACCTCTCTTTCTTCTCTCTACCTTTGAAAGTCACTGGATATGTTTCTCCTGCAAAAGATGAACTATAGGCAAGAAAGTTAAAGCCTGTGGTGGTCAATGGAACTTTAACTAAAGATTTAGTTTTGATAGGTTCTTCAGTTTGGGTGTAAATTATGGTTCAGTCTTGGAAGTTCTCTGGTAGCGTAGTGGTTACAAATCAGGCTGCGAGCAGCAAGGTCAGCAGTTCGAAACTACCAGCTGTTCCATGGGAGAAAGATGAGGCTTTCTGCTCCCGTAAAGATTTACAGCCTCGGAAACCCTATACAGGGTCGCTATGAGTCGGAACTGACTCCATGGCACACAGCCATCACCATACTGTACTTGGAGGACTGGCATGGTACAGTGTGTTAATGTGTTGGACTCCAAGGTCCATTTGAACCACTAGATCAACGGTGCAAGCTCACCAGTCGCTCCTCAGAAACCATATGCAGTGTCTCTGTGAGTTGGAACCAAATGGACAGCACTTGAAAACAAACAACAGCATACTGTACTTATTCATTCTCATATTTTAATTTATTTTGTTAAAGATATTTCAGATTAATTACAGTCACAATGCTTTAGGAAACTGTAGCTGACACAGTTTCTAAATAACAATGATTTTAGCTTATCTTAAAATGTTTAGCTTGGGAGATACAGGAAATACACTCATTCTAGACATTGATGATGACACACTAATTTTTCTGTGGGGAAATGTTTATATTAAGCAGTTAAAATACAATTATAATGCTTAATGCACAAAGCTGGGTTTATGAGGTCTTAAACAGTAAATACCACAAATAATTTTAGATAGTAATTAAATTGAAAATTACTAATTTAATTTCTATTTATTTATTTATTTATTTTTGGTTACCAAATACAGGAAGCTCTTATCAGAATAAATTTCTCACCTGCTTCTGCCAAGAGTAATGACATGTAAACAAGTTTAATGGAGCCTGGGTGTTATGGGGCCATTCAGCTATGCTTCAGTAATTGCATCCTTTTAAGTATAAAGGTTCTGTAACATATCATGTGGGGAAAAGTTAAGGTATGGATTACCTACTTATCTTTTATGTAAGTACTCAGAGGTACTTTTCTGACCAAATAGTAATAAATAAATTAACAAAGAATAGACTACTATCCAGAATAGTGATTGCAAGTGATGATATGCAGTTATTAGGTCTCCAATTTAACAGCACTAAGTGATAGGATAATAT
>NW_006408522.1:43091561-43092807 GCF_000296735.1 Chrysochloris asiatica
GAGAACAGTCGCTGGAGAAGGATGTCATGCTGCGTAAGGTGGAGGGTCAGAGAAAAAGAGGAAGACCCCCCCCAATTAGATGGATCAGCCAGGTGGCATCAATGATGGCGTCAAGTGTGGCAGCGGTGGTGGGGTTGGCCCAGGATCGGACATTGTTTCATTCTGCTGTGCATGGGGTTGCTATGAGTCGGTTCCAACTCGATGGTACCTGACAACAACAGCTTGTCCACCACTTGTCTGTCAGGTTATCGTTCTATGGTGGCTTGTGTTTTGCTATGATTTTGGAAGTATGCCACGAGTATTTTAAATATTTGCAGGTTCATCTGTGATGGACAGGTTTCAGATGAGCTTCCAGACAAAGAAAGCTTAGGAAGAAGAAGCGATGCACTGCTTCTGAATGTTTAGTCACTGAAAACTTTCTGAATAGCAGTAGAACACTGTCATATATTGACACAGCCGAATATTGAGTACTGAAAGATGATGAAGAGCACCAGAATATTCTCAGATATAGTGCTTGAAGATGAGTCCCTCAGCTTGGAAGGCGCTCAAAATATGACTGGGAAGAGCTGCCTCCTCAAAGTCGAGATGACCTTGATGGCGTGAATGGAGAAAAACCTTCAGGACCTTCATTTTCTGATGGGGCACAACTCAATAATCAGAACATGGAATATACAAAATATGAATCTAGGAAAATTGAAAATTGTCTAAAATGAAATGGAACGCATAAACATCAGTATCCAAGCATTAGTGAGTTGAAATGGACTGGTATTGGCCTTTTGGAATCTGACCATCACAAGATTTACTGTGTCGGAAATGACTAATTGAAATCACAAGATTTACTATGCCAGAAATGACTAATTGAACAGGAATTTTGTCACATTTATCATCAAAAAGAGCATATCAATATCTGTCTTAAAACACAACACTGTCTGTGATGAGATCACATCCATATGCCTACAGGGTAGACCAGTTAATACCAGTGTTATTCAAATTTATGTACCAATCACAAAAGCCAGTGATGATGAAATTGAAGAGTTCTACCAACTTCTTCAGTCAGAAATTGCTCAAACATGCAATCAAGATGTATTGCTAATTACTGGTGATTGCAATGCAAAGGTTGGAAACAAAGAAGAAGGATCGGTCATTGAAAAATATAGCCATGGTGATAGAAACGGTGCTGGAGATCACATGATAGAATTTTGTAAGACAAATGACGTCTTCATTTCAAATACCTTTCTAAAACAGC
>NW_006408522.1:43094683-43095584 GCF_000296735.1 Chrysochloris asiatica
GAGAAGATACAAAAAAAAAAAAAAAAAAAGAAACTAAGAAAGAAGGAAAAGACCAAAATATATATCAGAAGAGACTGAAACTTGCTCTCCAGTCTACAGATGCTAAAATAAATGGAAGAAATGAGGAGGTAAAAGAGCTGAATAGAAATTTTCAGAGGTCAGCTTGGAAGACAAAATCAAATATTATTACAAAATGTGCAAAGACCAAGAGTTAGAAAACCAAAAGGAAAGAACACACTCAGCATTTCTCAAACTAAGGGAATGGAAGAAAAAATTTAAGCCATGACTTGAAATATTGAAGGATTCTATGGGCAAAATATTGCATGATGCAAAAAGCATCAAAAGAAGATGAAAGTTATATACAGAGTCATTGTACCAAAAAGAAATGGTCAATGTTCAACCATTTCAAGAGGTAACATATGATCAAGAGCCAATGATAATGAAGGAAGATGTCCAAGGTGCACTGAAGGCATTGGCAAAGAACAAGACTACAGGAATTGATGGAATGCAAATTGAAATATTTCAACAAACTAATGCAGCACTAACTTATCTGTGCCAAGACATTTGGAAGACGACTACCTGGCCAATTGACTAGAAGAGATTCATATATGTGCCCATTCCAATGAGAGTTGATCCAACAGAATGTGGAAATCATCGGACAATATCGTTAATATCGCATTCAAGAAAAATTGTCTAAAGATAATTTTTAAATGGCTGCAACCATATATTAACAAAGAACTCCCAGAGGTTCAAACTGGTCTCAGAAGAGGATGTGTAACAAGGTACATCATTGCTGATCTCAGCTGGATCTTAGCTCAAAGCAAGGAAGTTCTTAAGAATGTTTGCCTGTGTTTTATTGACTATGCATATGCTTTTGATTGTGTGAATTATGACAAACTAT